>NW_024065224.1:0-1232 GCF_009727055.1 Benincasa hispida
TGAGCTATGATGGAATCATGTCTTAGGAATTATGGAAGAAAGAAGGAAGCCATGATGTGGTAGATGACCTAGGTGGCAAAGTGAATGAAGGGTGATTTGATCGAATGAATTTCACTAAATGTTGCCTAAGGATGGCGCTCACGTAATGGGCTTGGAGATGAGAAATCAAACACGAGTTGGTGAGAAATTTTGAATTTGGGTTAACTATACTAAGGAGAGAGGTTAATTAAAATGTAGAACAAAATTTGTTGGAATTTCCAAAATAGAGAAAGTGGGAAATTAAGAATTTTTTTCTTTTAAAAGGAAAATGTTATACCCATCAAGTAAATTATTAAATACTATATTAGGATATAAAATTTAAAGGAAAAATTTGTTGAATTTCAGCCATTAATCTTCATTAGTGGGCTAAGTGGCCCAAGGAGATTTCATGCAAGTAGTTTGGCGGTCGCATAGGAAGGAAGGCCAAATTCATTTGAACGGTTTGGACAGATTACTCGAGCTATTTGTGCAATTCAAGTGGAATTCGAAAGCTCTATGTGTTTACTTTCTGTGGATGTCTGTTGGAGGGAAAACTCGCCGGAATAAGGCCGGAGGACCAATAAAAGGACGAAGGGTTCCTCAATTATAAACAACTTTGTAGAATGAAACTTTTTAAGATGAGGCCTGGAAATCGAGTTATATATTTTTGGAGTTTGAACTAGAAATTGTTGAACATGCAGGCAACTGTTTGATTTGGGGCCAATGATGAATTTTTGAATCTCCAGATAAAACGACGAAGAATTTTGAGCTGAAATTTTAAGGTAATGTTGCTAACTTCATTCTAAGCAAGCTTGTAGAAGGAAGTTCCTTGAGATGAGTTCTGAAAATTTAGTTATGAGTTGCTGAAAATGAATCTGGAGTTTGATGCTCCAAAATTTTTCTAAGTGTGGGGAGTATGGGCGATCAAAGGGTGCATTCTTTTGGCACTTAAGCCCTCCAAATTGGCTAAGTGTCCGACCCTCAAAGTGATTAGTAGAAGGCACAATGTGATGGTTTGACATGTGAACTTGATTTATTGAGTAGGCCTAAAAGGAAGGCTAATGTAAAGACTAAGTAGTATGCTTATACGTGTAGGTTCAACGCCCATTGAAGAAGCCGTTCAAGCCTTAAGGAAGAAAACTTGAAGGACCTGTGAGTGACTATAAATGATTTATAAATGGTTTATAAATATTTTAATAATCCATGCTTTATTG
>NW_024065225.1:0-1341 GCF_009727055.1 Benincasa hispida
AAAAAAAAAAAACTAATATGAAAAATGAGAATAAAATCCAATATATGTATTACCTTTAGGATATAATCTGTCACCATACTTTCTTCTTGACCTTCTGTTGCAGCAGCCTGAAAATAAAACTCCTCATCTGAATTAGTATCACTAACATTATCAATCAAAAAACCAAAAAAAAAAAAGGAAAATAATAGTGTGTTTGTATTACTTGTGGAAAAAAAAAATGCTTTTTGCTTTGACGAATTTAGATTAATTTAGAACTTGTTTTTAAAGAACGTTTAAGACATAAGTTATCTAAACATGACTTTTAAATTCATCCAATTTTTTTAAGTGTTTTTTTATTTATTATGTTTTTCTAAACAAAAAAAAAAAAAAAAAAAAAAAAAAACAATGCTTTGTAATATTACAAGTTCACAATGATTTTTCCTTAGTTCACAAAAAAAAAAAAAAAACATTTGTATCATCTAAAATCATTTAAGAAATTAAACTAAACCCATTTTAAATTGAGAGATACTTATACAAGATCAAGAAAAAAAACCGTTTTTAGTCTTCGAGTTTTAAGAATATATGCATTTAATTTCTTTATTTTTAAAATCTATCTTTTTAGTCCTTTAATTTTTAAAATGCAGTGTTTCAATCCCAAATATTTAAGAATAAATTTAAAAGGTTCTTAAAGTAATTTTTATTATTTTAAATAATTTATATGACATGTTAAATTAGAAAAATAATTTTAAAAATTACCTTTTCTTTTCTAAAATTATTGTTTTAAACTATTTTCTAATTTAAATTTTAAATAATTATTTAAAATAATAAAAAAAAAATTAGTAGAAGGACTTTTTAAAGTTATTCTTACACAGGTAAAATTGGAAAATTCAAAGACTAAAAGAATGGATAGATTCTTCAAAACATGAAAGCTTAAAATGTACTTTTCCCAAAATTAATTTGGTTTAAAAAGCCATTTTTCACAAGTTTTTTCAAACATACTATAAATCCAATTTCTTTTTTTTTTTTTTTTTTTTCACTTCCAAGTATGATAATGAATATAATACAAAGTTGTAATTAATACAAATTAATAATGTCTAACCTTCATGAAAGTATCAATATTAGGATCAGGCTTTATATTTGCTGCAAACTCTCTTCTGGACAGTTCTGCTAGCATGTCTGCAAAAGTAGGCTATCTTAGTAACTAAAACTTAAATGATTAGAATATGAACCAAAAATTAATATTAATTATAACCCATCTTATCTTTAAAAAAAACATTTATAAATATTATTTTCACTTACACGTTTCTGTCCAAAATCGACAACAAAATTAGTCGTCTATTTTTTTTTTTTTTTTTTTTTTTT
>NW_024065226.1:0-1227 GCF_009727055.1 Benincasa hispida
AAGAAAAAACTCGAACTTGTACCTAATATCTCCCACAATGGTACATTATATTACACTTGAAATTTGATTAAGACCACTTTTGAATCTAAAGGAAAATCATAAACTCCATCTTGAGTTATATTGCAATCATAAAGAACAACAGAAGGAATTGGTTTTGGACCTATAATTGCAACGCCTAGTTACCCCTTTTACAATCTTTAGCAATTCAACTCCATGCTAACTTCTTTTGTGTGAAATATCCTCTTAACGCCAAAGCCTTCCTCTTAACATCATTCTTTCCATGCCCAAGCTTCCTTACTATCACGAGCCTTCTTTCTCAACCCCTTGCCCAAGGTCAATGCATGCCCAAGCCTAGCCCTTCTAGGTTCCTCAAGCAACTCCACAACCATCCTTACTTAGAAGATCTTAGGGGAGAGTTTCAAGGTTTACACCTAACCAGATGGCTTCTATTGTCCAAGTAAAGAAGATTATGTTTGCAAGTTGAAGAAGTCTTTGTATGGGCTAAAGTAGTCTCCAATGCAGTGGTATAAATTATTAGAACTTACCTATAATAGGAGTCCATATGATTCTTGTGTACATCACAACAAAACTGATGATGGTTCAATGGTTTCTCTACTTATATATGTAGATGATATGCTCATAGCTACAAAGTCCAACTCTAATATTCAGAAGTTGAAGAAACTTCTCAGTGCTGAGTTTGATATCAAGGATTTGGGTGTTGCTCAAAAAATTTTTGGAATTGAGATCTATAGGGATAAAGATAAAAATAAACTCTTCCTTTCACAAAAAGGCTATATTCATAAAATATTATCCAGGTTTGGTACGTCATCAACTAAACTTATAGATACTCCAAGTGTTGCAAATGCTCGTTTTTCAACTGTGCTTTCACTACAATTTATAGTTTAGAAGAAGTATATGTCTCGAGTTCCTTATGCTAGTGTAGTAGGAAGTTTGTGTTGGATCGATATGGCAACCCTAAAGGGGGGATGAATAGAGTAACTTTTTTTTCTAAATTAACCCAATTAAAGTAATTGATACACTTTTTGTAAATAATAAGAAAAATTCAATTTATGCAACAAATAAGATGACAAATAGTGTGATAATTTAATTCTATCAAATTTTAGCAAATAAATAAGAACAAACAAAACATACAATAAATTGCTTAAATTAATTGTAAAAAATAAAAAGGAAAGAGTTAGAGAAGAAGACACCGTAGTTTTTATAGTG
>NW_024065227.1:0-1273 GCF_009727055.1 Benincasa hispida
GATGAAAAAAAGTCGTGCGCCAGACGGTTTTGCAAACGAAACTCAAGGGTTATGAACGATGAAAAAAAGTCGTGCGCCAGACGGTTTTTCGAACGGAGCTCATTTAGTGCCCCAAATGGCTATCGGGCCCGGCAGAGATGCCCCGGAACCCAATTTTTGTGCACGAACTATCCGGCGGACGAAAACGCAAAAATGGACCCAGGGGTTAAGAACGATGAAAAAAAGCCGTGCGCCAGACGATTTTGCGAACAGAGCTCATTTGGTACCCCAAATGTTTATCGGGATCGGCAGCGCTACCCCGGCACCTAATTTTTGTGCGCGAACTTTCCAGCGGGTGAAAATGCAGAAATGGGCCCAGGGGTTAAAACAATAAAAAAAAATAAAAAAAAAAGTCGTGCGTCGGACGATTTTGTGAATGGAGCTCATTTGGTGTCCCAAATAGCTATCGGGACTAGCAGTACTGACTCGAGGCCCAATTTTTGTGCGCGAACTTTTCGGTGGGTGAAAATGCGAAAAATGACCCAGAGGTTAAGAACGATGAACAAAAGTCATGCGCAGACGATTTTGCAAATGGAGCTCATTTGGTACCCCAAATGGATATCGGGCCCGGCAGGACTGCCCTTGGGCCCAATTTTTGTGCATGAACTTTCTGGCAGGCGAAAACGCGAAAACAGACCCAAAGGTTAAGAACGATGAAAAAAATTCGTACGCCCGAAGGTTTTGCAAACGGAGCTCATTTGGTGCCCCAAATGGCTAGCGAAAATGCAAAAACGAACCCAAGGGTTTAGAAGAATGAAAAAAAGCTGTGCGCCAGACGGTTTTGCGAACGGAGCTCATTTGGTGCCCTAAATTTATATTGGGCCCAACGGGGCTGCCCTGAGGCCCAATTTTTGTGCGCAAACTTTATGGCGAGCGAAAACGCAAAAACGGACCCAAGGGTTAAGAATGATGAAAAAAAATCCATGCACCAAATGGTTTTGCGAGTGGAGCTCATTTGATGCCCCAAATGTCTATCAAGATTGACAGGGCTACGCTGGCGCACAATTTTTGTATGCGAACTTTCCGGCGGGTGAAAACGCGAAAACGGACCCAGGGGTTAAGAACAATGCAAAAAAGCTGTGCGCCAGACGGTTTTGCGAATGGAGCTCATTTGGTGCCCAAATAGCTACCGGAACTGGTAGGGCTGCCTCGAGACCAACTTTTTGGGCGAAAACGCGAAAATCGACCCAGGGGTTAAGAACAATGAAAAAAAGTCGTGCGTCAGATGGTTTTG
>NW_024065228.1:0-8757 GCF_009727055.1 Benincasa hispida
ACGCCGAAGATGTGCACAGCCGTGATGACCTACCAACTGATTCTTCAAACACATAGTGAAATTATGTGGCGTCCCTGCGAGCCATTGGTTAGCGATCGGGAGGAAGAAGATTCTCACTGGACATTTTTGGAAGAATTGTTCAATATATTGGAGCAAACCTGAATATTCTCCTCTGTTATCATCCTAAAACTGACGGCCAGACGGAACGCTCTTCAGACAGTATGCTAGAGGATATTTGCGTCATTTATTGATGCTAGGCAGAAGAACTGGGGTTAGTTGTAGATGTTGGCTCAATTCAACTTCAATAGCCAGCCTAGAGTTCCCGGACCGGAAAAACGCCCTTCGGAGTGGTGCTGGGAGATAGCAACTCATGCCCACACTTGGTGGACCACCCTTATGTCAGGCAAGAATCCTCAGGCACTAACTTAATAAAGAGTGGAGCAAAACCTCTGAGATAGCTCGCGCCTACCTAGAAATGAGCGTCAAGAAGGATGAAGAAGTGGGCGATAAGAGTGGAGGGCCCTCGAGTTCAAGCTGGGGGGACAGGTCCTGATCAAGCCTACAATCGGAAATAGTTCGTTTTCCGACGGCTAGAGGACCAACGACTCGTAAGGATATGAAGGTCCAGTGGATGTAATTGAGAAAGGTCGGGAGAACCCTTATCATAAGGTATCAGTTACCCTCATGATGAAGGATTTCATCTTGTCATCCATGTGAGTATCTTGAAGCCATATCATCCCGTATCCGAGGATGAAACAACGAATATGCTAAGGCGCCCCACGATCACGCGATGAAGAAATCCGCTGAGAAAGAAGTCTGCACAATCCTGAATAACGACGTGCCGTATTGAAGACCCAGACGGAACTGACATAGTTCTTAGTGAGATGGAAGATCTACCCAACGAAGAGATTCAGTTGGGAGCGGGTCAAAGATTTGAAAATGCCAGCTCTAGCCATCGCAGATTTTGAAAAAGGTCAAGTTGACGGGATGTCCAACCAATTAATGGGGGAGAATGTCACGGGTCATGTTGTCCCAGGGCGCTTTTGGCCCATGGCCGCATTCCCGACCAACCCCCTTCTAGATACTTTCATATAATGTATTGTAATTAGTTAGTTAGCTGCTTTCTTTACATTTTTATGAAGTGACCACTCGCCCTTTTGCATATGCAAAGATGCCAGTGGCTTTTGTTTCAAATGATCACATATGGGGATAAGACTATCATCACTTCCCATACCGGAGAGTACTCTATAAAAGCTATTGTTGTTGTTATTGCTTTCTAGCCTTACTACAATTTTGTCTTTCTTTATTCACACTCACAAAAACTGCTTTACAAAAACCTTTTCTCAACCCGTTTTCTAAAACCATTTTCCCTAAAAACGCTTGGGGGTGGAGGTTGCGAGAGGCGACTTAGTGGCCACTTGGCAGTCCGTATTCGAATTGGCTGATTGGTTCGTGAGCGGGAACAAGTGTCGCACAATCGCTTAGAGAAGCTTCCGAAATAAGCGATTGTGAACACCATGACTAGAATGTATGCTAGCATATAAAATTATTGTATGGCAGACATGACCAACTGATAGGATTGTAGTTTAACATGAATCAAGTATGTTCTGTTATGAGATCTGATATTTTATTTATGCACATAGATACTTGAATGCCTAGTATGAGATGGTAGTGCTCCCATTGGATTGTATTTGATCTGATGATGTTGAGGTATACATTTAGTTGTAGAACCATGATGTTTGAGGTTATGTGTATGTGTTGTAAGCATGAATGTTAAGTTTATATGTATGTCATAAGATCGTACAGTGGATGTTATGATGTTGAGACTGTGCAAATGTCCTTACTAATTAGTTAGTGCCCATTAGATTTTGTGTTTTCTTCGGGATTCACCAGTTTTGTGTTTCCTCGGGATTCACCAGTTTGTGTTTCCTTCGGGATTCACCATTTGTGCTCCATTTCCCTATTTTCCGGGATTTGCACACAGAGGTAGTGGGCATACCTTACTACATGGATGAACCCAGTCTCTTTTTGTTTCATGTGACATATGTGTCACATGAGGACTAAGAGTAGTTTATATGTTTCCACCAGAGGTGGGTATCTAGAGGGATAGATGCCTAGGCCTGGCCCCAGTAGTGGGGTTACTTATGGATTAGTTTTATAACTCATTCTTTCATGTTTGTTGTTTCAGGTAAGGGTAGAGGTTTGACTGAGCGATGGCGACAAGGAAATTCGTGGATCGGCCACTAGGACTAGTTTTTATGCCTTTCGCATCATGAGATTAGAGTTCTTTTCATGTTTCTCTCTTAACTTTTAGGTTTTGATGTTTTAAAACTTACTTTTAAAATCGCTTTTTCAAAATTATTTTATTATTCTTTATGATTTTATGGGGCCCCATTATTATTTTAGTATTTTGAATTTAATGAAAGCTTTTGAACCTACCTTATTTAATTAGCATTATGTCACCTATAAACCGAGTGGTCGTTTTAAAAGTTTCAGCATGCATGTATTTAAGTAACGGCCTAACTTAAGTTCTAGGGGGTAGGTCGTTACACCTCTTTCTCCTTTTTGGGTCAGGGAATCGCTTTACAAATGCTAAACAACCCCATGTTTCTAAAGTAGGACCAGTTTGGTTTCTTATATTCTTGAGAATTTTGTAAGCGTGAAGTTTTTATTTTTAGATTTCGGGGATTCTATTTTAGCGAATAAACACACGGTAACGGGTGATGATTTCACCCCACAAATAAAACGCAACTCCTGAACTAAGATTAAAAATTAGGCAACTACTAGCTCAACTAAAGTTTTATTTTTTCTTCGGCTTTTTCGTTCATTTTCAAGAGAATAAGGTACGGTCTTTTTCGTGTATTATTCCATGCTGAGTTAAGAATTCATTAAAACTGTTCGAGTTATACTCGGTTCCTCTATCACTTACGGAAGTCTTAATTTTCTATTAAAACTAATTTCTCTATTTTAAAACAAAAAGTTTGAAGGCATCCAAAAGCATCACTTGGTGTTTTTTCAGCAGGTAATACAAAAGTAAAATCAGAGCACACGTCAATAAAAGTAATGAAAATATCTTTTACTTTCTATTCAATATTGCCATCAAATTCACAAGACATCAGAATGAATCAACATCTAGAGACTCAGATTCCATAAGTAAGATTATGCCGGTAGTTTTAGAATTTTAGCCTGACTAATACTCGAATTTATCAAAATCATTTCGTGATAACTTAGTATTATTTCCAGCTAATATGTTATATAATAAATTCTTATTCATATGGCAGAGTCTAAGCATGCAAATATCATTAGACACAACAACATATATCACAGAAGATTTCATTTATTAAATCTAGATTTTAATTGGAACAATTCCCTTTAGTTGCTACCCTTACCCTACAAATACATTATTTTTGTAAGGGATATAGGTCTGCCCTATAGGTTTGATAAAATTGACTTGTTTTAGGGATAGTCCAAAACCAAATTCTTTGTATCTCTGGAGTGTGTTGTAAAACGCCTTCAACGTGAGGGTGTCTTCCTAGAAGGTTAATATTCAGTTCCACTCGCCGTGTCTAGGCAACTTTCGTTGGAGTGGTGATCTTTTCCAACAGAATATTCTTATCCTTAGTTTCAGTATAAGTTTTAAATAGACTAAGGTCGTGACAAGCATGGCGCGTCGGCGCCAGTGTCTATCCACCACCTTTCACAACCAGCCGATCACATTTACTTGTATGATCATGGCGACAAAGGTTCTTCTGTCAGGTTCGGCGACCAGTTTTGGACGATGCCTGTTCCTAAGTATAAAACCAACCCCCTAGGATTTTAAGTTAGGCCGTTATAAAATACATCGCATGCATGGAACTCAAAAACGACAACTCGTTTATGGTGAAAATAAATGCTAATTAAATAAGGTAAGTTTCAAAGTACTTTCATTAAATCCAAACACTAAAAACAATAGTAGGGTACCCATAATCATAAAGGCATAAATAAGTTGAAAAACAAATTCTAAAAGTAGTTGTTAAACACAAAAAAAAAGTTAAGAGAAACAATGAAAAGACTTAAAATCTCATGATGCGAAAGCGTAAAAACTAGTCCCGTGCTCTATCACGATTCCGCTTGTCCATCAACCCAGTGGTGCATCTCTACCCTTACTTGAAACAACAACATGAGAAAGAATGAGTATAAAATACTCAGTAAGTAACCCCACTACTAGGGTTAGGTTGGGCATCTATGTCCTCTAGATACCCACCTCTCGTGAAACAAATAAACTACTCTAGTCCTCATGGGACACATATACACATGAAACAAAAAGGAGACTAGGTCCTATCCTACTATAGTTAAGTATGCCCACTACCTCTGGTGAATCCTGAAGGAGACACAAACTAGTAAATCCCGTAGGAAACACAAATTGATGAATCCCGAAGGAGACACAAACTGGTGAATCCCAAAGGAAACACAAACTAGTGAATCCCGAAGGAAACACAAACTGGTGAATCCCGAAGGAAACACAAAATCTAATGGGCATCTAACTAATCAGTAAGGACATTTGCACAGTCTCAACATCATAATCATCACTGTATGAATCTATGACATACATATAATCCTCAACATCATGGCTCTACCACATACACATATACCTTAACATCATGGTTCTACAACATACATGTATACCTCAACATCATAGTTCTACAACATACATATATATCTCAACATCATCAGATCAAATACAACTATATGGAGGCATATACCATCTCATACTAGCATTCAAGTGTTTATGTGCATAATTAAATAATTCAGATCTCGTACTAGAACATACTTTGATCATATCATACTATCAGTCTATCATGCTAACATTCTGCCATAACATACATTTATCATGCTAGTATACATCTAATGTCTGGCCCATAGGCAGTTCTAGTAGTAAGATTACTTACCTTAATCGAAAATCCACAGATAAAATCAAACAACCAAACAATGACAGCGGTTTGAAGTAACGGCCCTAACATACGAATACAACCATTAAATTTCAGTCCAACAATAACTGTGAAACCTCAGACTCAAATTCAAACTACCCAAAAGCTCACCCAAAGAAGCTTGATCAACAACCACTCCCAAGATTTCGACTCCAAAATCTCCTCCTAACAGATTCTAATTCCAACGAATGACGACTTAGATACTTCAAAACATGAATTAAATGATTATTTAATCCAATAATCAATGGGTGTCAAAATCCTTCAAGAAATCCATCCCACAAAATCAACCTTATCTAAATCTAAGATCTGGTCAAAAACCAAGAGTCGGCGGCAGAACTTGCGAAGGGAGTTGAATGGCGGCCCTGTGATAGAAACACGAGCAGTCCATGGGACAGATCTACGGCAGCGGACCAGCGGAGCGAGAGTCTGCTGGGTTGGAAGGACGAGTGGCGCGCGAGCCGAGGGTTGGGTGGCGCACGACTACGAACGTGGACAAGGCTGGGCGGCGCAAACTGAAGAACGGTGGCTCCTCCGATTCGGGCTCAAAGAGGGCAGCGGCTTGCGTAATAACATTATATATATATATATATTTCTTTTAAATTTAAATCAGTCGGTCGGGTCGACCGCCAATAACTTTCCGGTTCGAAAAAATCGAAAACCGACCCAACTGATTTTTTTAGATTTTCTACCATCTGACCTCTATTCGATCGGTTTGGTCGATCGTGTCGGTTTTTTCAGTCTAACATGGCTTCACCCCTAATACCAACATAGAAACCTATATCCCCCTCTCTTTTGAAGTGCATTTTTATCATATCAACTCTGCAAGTTACTTTAGAAAAAGGGGGAAAGGACCAACATATTTAATTAATTAATGGAAAAGTTACACTTTTGTTCTCTAGGATTTAATTTAGATTTGTATTTTAGGTATCTACATTTTTTAAACTCAAATAATTTACCCCTGATGTTTGCATTCATAGCAAACATTTTTGGTCCATCTATCAAGATTCATTGTTAATTACTAATGGAACTGAAGTGACATTTATTTCTTAGTTAAACAATGATGTTTGTATTTCTTGGTCGGATCAACCCCGAGATTTGAATAAAAATTTAACTCGTTTTATCGTACACAAAAACTATCGATTTTTTTTAGGCTTTCTTCGATGGAATGTTGACAAGATGGAAGATCGAATTGGTATGTAATTTTTCCCAAATAACATAATCTCGTGTAGAAAATTTGAATTTATTTCCTAAATCAAGTTAAAATCTTGTGTAGATTTTTAATTCATCTTTTCTAATTTCCTTTTGATAATCTTTTATTCAGGAGGAGCTAATTGATAAGATGTGATTTACATCATAAATATTGGAATGTGTTTTTTTCTGTTCATGATAGAGTCGGACCATAATATTTGAAGATTTGTATGATCAATAAACATTAAAGAAATTATTAAAAACTCTAAAATTTTCTTTAAATTGTGAATAGAAGATAAATCATGTAAGTTTGGAAATGATCTCACATAGTAATCTCCAGTTTTCATTCTAGCCGAAGAAATTCAATCGAGAAAATCTAAAACATGCTAGTTTTGGATGTGGGATGAAAAAGAAGTCAAATTCTACTATTCGACTCTCAAGGTTAGATCTGGGATGGGAAGAAAAATAACGAATGGCCAAAAAAAAAATCCTTAATTGTGAAAAGATAAAATTTTTTGGAGGTTATTTCCTCACCTTTTCCTCATATACACATTCCACCAAATGTAAAAGTATGTGAAAGTTTTGTTAATATTTTTGAATCATTGTTGGGTGAAAATTTAACTTTCAAAATAATGAGGGAACCAACTTTGAGGTTGGAGAATTTTTCCCACATTGGAAAATTTGATTTGGCAAGTCTCCTTATGTACTTCCAACCTTATAATTTATGGGTTTAAGCCCAAGGGGTACTCCTATGTTTGGAAGGAGTAGGAGACGCTCACCAATGTGAGTTTGGTTAGAGTTGTGATAATTATTTTAAAGAAAAAAAAATACTATTTATATTAATTATTAATTTTAAAAACGGTTCGTTTCAATGCTAAAGCAAGCAGTTCATTAAAACATATAATTCATTTTCTAAATTCTCACCTCATTTTCCTTCTCCTCCTCATCTAGCTTCCGAGCAGTGAAGTTTAGAAGGTGTACGTTTCGATCGGTAACGGTGCATTTCATTCAATTTTTCATCTTGGCTGTTTTATCCTGGGGACAACATTGACAATTTAGACTGGACTTTCCACTGGGCAGAGCCGCGAAACGATCTTAAAGATAAGGTTTTTGCTCTCACGCTTGACCTTCGTGCCTTGACGGCTTACAGTTCGTCTTCTAGGGTCCTACTATTTCCAACAACTTTTTTAAGACGCTTCCCACATCTCAATGCGCTCTCTGTAGCAACAATGAGATATCTGACCCTCAACCCATCCAATTTCGGTTCGAATGAGCGAACTTTAAGCGGTGGGCGAAGCAAAAGATGTTGTTCTTCCTCACCTCAAGAAAGTGTCGAAGCTTGTACCAGCGCTAAGCCGATCGTCCCTTTTAGAAACCAACTTGAATAACAGATAAAAAGAAGCTGCTGACTGAAGGAAAAGACTTTCTATGTGAGAATTCATTTTAAATTGAGTTTGACTATGATATGTATGACTACTACCAGGATACAATGAAGATAGCGAAGGAGGTCATGGGATTGCCTTGCAAAAGAAGTATGACACTGAGGAGGCCAGGTCGAAGAAAATATGCGGGTAGCCGTTATCTCAAGTTTCCCAGATTGACGAATGACAAAATTACGTGGAGCCCAATCTTTATGAACCCAGAAGATAGCCCACGAGAACATAATGTACTGAAGGTATGTCATCTCTAGATGAACAATTCAAAGGTTGTTGTTATTATTGATAAACTGCCTTCCCCCCCCCCCCCCCTTTGTAAAGAATTTTAAGAAAAACTTTGCAGGCATAAGACAAAAAGAGTTCTCCTTGGGAGAGTTTTATACAACCCGGCTAAGGATCAAGGACAGAAGCCCGAAGCAGGACCAGAGGGAGGAGGTTGAACACAGTATCTTAGGAAACCCCGCCTTAACCGTGGCAAAACCTGACAAAAAACCTAAGGGACAAAGGAGAAGGTTAGAACCAACGGTACGTTCCTCTACTTTAATTAATTGTAATTAAAACCTGGGCACATGGGCTAAGAACTGTAGTGTAACACCACGTACATTTTTTTCTTTAGTTAAATAATTGTTAATTTCAATAAACTTTATTATTTGAATTGAATTTCAGTAATTGTTATTTAGTTTGGAAGGGGGCATTTTTGGAATCCTTGGAAAACTCAGTTATCAAGTGCGGGAATTTAATTGTTGTGCGTGAAATTATTCAATTTAAAAATTTAATGCATTAAAATTAATTTTTCTTTTGAAAAAGGAAAGGAATTTAATAAATATAAAATGGAATAAGAAAGGAATTAAAATAATAATTATACTTATTTTTCCTTTTTTAGTTTTTTTTTTTTATTAATTTCTTTTTATTAAAAACAAAAAAAAAGTATTTTCTTTTTTTCTTTCTCTTCCATTTCTATCTCTCGCACAAACCCTTCCCCCTCCTGATTTTTCCCTTTTCTCTCTTTTCTTTCTCCTTCATCGACACGAGAACTACGCGGAACCCTTTCCGCCCGAGCCCCCCCACCCGCCGAACGCTACCGTTCGACGACCGTCAAAGCTTCTCCAGTACGCCAGTGACACGCTTGGTTGAACAATGCGGAGCCGTCGCGTTGTCCACCTCTG
>NW_024065229.1:0-1124 GCF_009727055.1 Benincasa hispida
AAAAGTGTTTAAATAAAAATGAGTTTTTTTAAAAATATTTTTTTTCAAGTCAATCCAAGTCGGCCCTGCAAGTGTGTTTTCAAAGTGATTTTAAACATGACAAAAGTGATTTTAATCATTTAAAAAACCACTCTTAAACATAAACTTAATGATTCAAACCCGATTTTAATGAAATGAAATGAAATTTAAATGTGTAAAATTGAATATTAAATACTAAATTAATTTTGAGTAATTTAAGATAATCACTCTCAAAACATGCTCATAGTTTTTTAATTATACTTGGTAGAGATTTAGTCTCAATTTGTAACAATTTATTCTCTAAACTTTTAATAATTAATAATTTAGTTCTTTAACTCTCTACACTTCGAAATTTGTAACAATTTAATCCTTATCATAAAAAATCTCATCAAAATTAAATATAACTTTAATTAAAAAAGAAGTCAACTTTCAATCAATTTATAGGTCTATATGTATAAAAGTTTTTTTTTTTTTTTTTTTATTAAATCCTACAAAACGATAGGGAATATCGATACTAAATTGTTGTTTTTATGAGTGAGTATTACAAATTTAATTATTAACAACTAAAATTTAGAGACTAACATAAGTTAGTCGATGTATTAGTATTATTTTTCAATTACGTTCTGAATTTTCAATTTTGATTCTTTTAGCTCTTTCAACATGGTGGCTGAAGGAGTAGGTCAATTGAATCGAATAAAATACTAATTTTTGATGATTATTTATTTATATTTTAAGAATAAAACATTAGAAATTGATGTTTGATGAGTTGAATTTTCAATTTTTCAAGGCAGAATTTTCACTAATTCATATAAACAAGAGTGTCTCTAGTGTCTTTAATCTTCGTTTTCCTTTAACTTCAAACAAGTTGTGTACACATGGGAGGGTGAAAATCCAAATATTTGATCTTTAGAAGATGTGTATAATAAATTAATTAGTCGAAGTAGCAAATACGAGCATAGTTCACTTACAAATAAAAGTTTGAACTATCAAATTTGATATTAGAAATTCGATTTTTCCACTCCATATATTGTAAAAACAAGAATTTGTTCACTACAATAAACGTCTTTTGTAGTTTTTTTTTTTTTTTTTTTTTTTTTGTGGAGGTG
>NW_024065230.1:0-1183 GCF_009727055.1 Benincasa hispida
TAAAACTCTAGTGAGAATAAACGTACAAATATATACAATGTTTATAATGTTTAGAAACATAGAGGGAAAATATAATAAACTAGGGCATCTAAAATACCATAGACATTTTCCAACTTGCCCTAGATTATATTGCTCGTAGTCCTAGTCAAACCAGATGGCCCTCAAACACTTTAGCTGAGAGGGCCTTCGTAAATGGATCAGCAAGGTTGTTTTCTGAGGCTATCTTCGTGATGATCACGTCTCCTCGGTATACTATCTTCTTGATGAGATAGTACTTTTTTTCAATACGTTTTCCACGTTTGTGACTCCTTGGTTCTTTAAAGTTGGCAACTGCAATACTATTGTCGCAATACAAAGTGATGGGCAGGTGTATATCTGAAACTACTTCCAAATGTACCAAGTATTTGCGTAGCCATACTGCTTCTTTAGCGGCTTCACATGTAGCTACGTATTCTGCTTTCATCGTGGAGTTAGCGATACAACTTTGTTTAATGCTTCTCCAAACTATAGCTCCTCCGTTGAGAGTGAAAACTGATCCTAAAGTAGATTTCCAAAAATCTACGTCAGTCTGAAAATTAGAATCAATGTATCTAGTAAGGATCAAATCTTTAGGTCCATACATAAGCACATAGTCCCTCGTTCTCCTTAGATACTTGAGGATGTTTTTGACAGTAGTCCAATGACTCCTAGATTGGATTAGAACCTGTTGACGATTCCAACTGCAAAGCATATGTTAGGACATGTACATAATATTGTGTACATCAAACTCCCAACTACAGATGCATATGAAATTCTTTTCACCTCCTCAACTTCTTGAGGTGTCTTAGGATACTGTTCCTTTCACAAATGAATTCGATGTCTAAAAGGAAACATACCTTTTTTGGAATTTTTCATATTATACCTTGACAACATCTTATCAATATAAGATGCTTGAGATAGTGCTAGGGTTCTATTCTTTCGATTTTGAAAAATTTGTATCCCTAGAACATATTGCGCGTCACCCAAATATTTCATTTGGAATTGTGACACTAACCATCTTTTTACGTCAGTAAGGAAGCTTGTCTCATTCCCAATGAGCAAGATATCATAAACGTAAAGCACCAAAAATGCTACAGTTTTGTTGACTATTTTCTTGTATACATAAGATCATCAACATTCTATTCAAAGCCATAAGATTTGATCG
>NW_024065231.1:0-12749 GCF_009727055.1 Benincasa hispida
AGAAACTTTCTATTCTACCATCGCAATGGTGTTAATGGGTGTCTTTACGACAATTTTGAATTTTCGTATTTTCTTAGCCATTTGTATACTATCGATGCAATTTTCCTTTCTTTTTGTCATAAAATATCTAAATAAAATAGTATAATATACTTGTATTTCTACAAGTATCAGAGGTCCATCCCAAAAAGGCCAATTCGAAGGGAAAAAATCCGATTGGGGCAAAATTAAAGCGACCCTATCCATTTCTGGAGTTCACCTTGATATTGACCAACTGCACAAAACCCATTCGAAGGGGTCCCGCATCAAAGGCGACTCGAGGGCGTACAGAATGATCTCACGGTGGTGAACTAATGACAGAGACCATAGAGACGTGTTGCCACACACCCTTCACCCACTTACTATAAGCACTCTCTCCGTTCACCTTGATATTGACTCATGCAAACACCATCCGAAGGGGGATGCATCCTGGGGCATCTCGAGGCCAAGCATGATATCTCATAGTTGTGAACATACAGGGAGAAACGTGAGTGGAATCAATAGACTTATCTAATACGTCTCCTCTTCCACTGAGTATTTTATAACCTAGGGTTTAGTTACCTAGAAAAAACACCGGCTAAGGAATTTTTAAACTAAGTGACTTTTAGGTTTTCCCAAGAGTAATTTTTACCTTGGATATTGAACAACTTTTGATCATCATCCATTAAACTCTTTTAATGGAGTCCTTTGACCATCGTTGTATATGCTTGTTGAAAAGCTATCTAATTCACCTTTCCAGGTAGGTTCCCAGGTAGGGGGTGTTACATTTTTGTCAACTTAAAGAACCCCAGCCTAGCCAGAACTCGCCTTAGATAAAGGTCCCTTATAAGTAAGGTTTACAAGATTAATCTAGGTTACGAAACTCTTTAGAACCATTTGAACTTAAGTCTATCTCAATCCAATTGTAAAACCCTTTTAAAAAAATTGAGTTCACCCTAAGTCGCATGCAACTTTTGAATTATTGATTTTAGGTCTAATTTCCTTTATAACACTTATAAACGGAAACAACCACAATGCTAAAGCTTAACACATGTAAGCATTCATAACGATTATAAACAGCCTAAGTGTCATGCTCAATGCATTGTCCATTCATTGCTACTTCTTTTTATATAACACTATACAAAAATCGCAATGAAACAAGCAAAACATGCTTCCATTAACCCTTAGTCTATAACATTTATAATAAAAGGATGATGTATGTAGGCTTAATGCATGCAAAAATATAACTCTTATATTTCATGATGCATGCGCCATGCTTTCAAGTAATTTCTTCATGGCAATATTATAAACATTTATAATACATGATGCATGAAAAATTGCACAACCTAAGGTGGGTTTTTAACTATATGACAAACACTTTGGCATATAAGCACCATACATCACATGTATAAGCAATAAAAGATGATGAACCGGGTGAAATTGCCTTAGAAACACAAAAGAGAAGCTAACTATTACAAAGACAAGGAGTCTCTGGTTCAAATAGGTGAACCGGGTCTTGAACTGCTCGGCAAAGCATAACATCTCCAACCATCCATCGTGTACTAAGCACCTCGCGATCGTCTACACGATAAAACAAACTCTTTGCTCTATTGCTTACCTACACTCCCAGAGTTAAACGATTGTTTACATTACTATACGATCGTCTAGAAAAATCCAAATGATCGTTTAGATTTTACTACATGATCGTGTACCTTTACTAAAGGATGAAATCTGAAGTACATGATCGCTTAGCGCCCTCCACACGACGCCCGCCTTCCGCGATCATCTAAGCGACTACGATGCCACGAAGCACCATCGCCTAAGCGATCTCTTAGCCAGCATCTTCGTATCGCATACACGCGATCGCATAGGTAGTAACTAAGTGATGAAGCTCGCTAACTACACGATCGTTTAACGCACGTGCCTTCTACTAAACAACGAGCATCGCATGCTCCCACTACGATCGTCTACCTCTAGTGCCTACGCGATCTTGCAACCAACGCCACGCGATATGGTAAACGATTTACCCTATCGCTTAGCATTAGCTAAACGATCGATTAGAAAATACTAAACGATCGTATAGAACGAAAACTCTAAACGATCGCTTAGTAAAATCCCTACGATCGTTTACTTAGGGCTACACGATCCGACCAACGCTTGATCTTCTTCTTCGTTGAGAATTGCATCACCATGCGCAAAAGCTTCATCACGAACACTCAATGAAATCGAACTTTTCAAATTACAGACTCGATTACAAAGTTAATTTCACCCAAACACGCAGGGGCCTTTACAATTAACACTTTGTAATACCGAAAGCTTTAACAAAAAGGCAATCAAACCCAAAACGTTCATCAATTTCATCCACAAATGCAAAAAATGGTTAACCACAAATGCAAAAACCCACCGCGACTGTAAAAACCGTTCGATTCAAATCTGTAATTTGGAATATCAGAGAACCTGGCTTTGATACCAATTGAAGGAAATCGAAAACGAGATTTCCATGAGCAGCGGAAGCAAGACTATTCCAAATTACAATCATGAATCAACAAATCATTTATAGTCGACTTCAAACAAATGGTTGTACAAATATTTCCAGAAATTACAACATGAACAATACAAAAGAACAGAGATAAAACTCTATACAAACATTGGCAGAAGCGTCTCCACGCTCCGATGCGACACTTTGATCGAAAAACAGCAACCACCAGCGCTCAATCTACATGACCACAAGACTGCATGAACACCGCACGAACTCTTCGCGCTCGTCTTCAACAATCTCCTCGATCACGATCTCCTTTGCAACACGAACTAACTCCTCTGCAGCACCACGAACGGCCTCCAGAAAACCTCGACAGTGTCGAGTTGAGTTTGACACCATAGTTCTTTTTCTATTCCATGGTAGTTAATGTAAATCTCATTTACATCAATCCTCCACTAGATGTATCTCATACATCAAGCAGATTATATCATATATAATAAAAATACCTTTTGTCAATTTGAACATTTCAAATCAATACCAAGAACAGATCCTTAACAGAATCCAAGCTACCAAGGGGACCTCATGGACCTGTAGATCCGAAGCTCTAATGGTACGTGAATAACTGACTAAACTCTTTAGTCACGAGATCCACCATCCGTTAACTGTCAGGCACTCTACTAAAGACCGATAGTTGAACTCTCCTCACTACAGATGTATTAAACTCTTTAACGGAGTCTTTGACCAAATTGTCGTATACTTGTTGAAAATCTATCTAATTCACCTTTCCAGGTAGGTTCCCATGTAGTGTGTTATGTTTCCGTCAACATAAGAACCCCAACCTAGCCAGAACCTGCCATAGACAAAAGGTCCCTTATAGATAGGTTTACAACAAATTTAATCTTTTATTCCAATCAATTTAATCCTATTAAACCGATTTTAAAAGATTAATCTAGGTTACTAAACTCTTTAGAACCATTTAAACTTAGGTCTACCTCAATCCAATTGTAAAAACCTTTTACAAAATTTGAGTTCACCCTAAGTCCGCATGCAACTCTGAATTATTGATTTTAAGTCTAGTTTCCTTTATAAAACTTATAAATGGAAACAACCACAATGCTAAGCTAACACATGTAAGGCATTCATAATGATTATAAACAGCCTAAGTGTCATGCTCAATGCATTGTCCATTCATTGCTACTTCTTTTATATAACACTTATACAAAATCGCAATGAAACAAGCAAAACATGCTTCCATTCACCCTTAGACTATAACATTTATAATAAAAGGATAATGCATGATAATGCTTAATGCATGCAAAATATAACTCTTATATTTCATGATGCATGCACATGCTTTCAAGTAATTTCTTCATGCAATATTATAACAATTTTATAATACATGATGCATGAATAATTGCACAACCTAAGGTGGGTTTTTAACTATATGACAAACACTTTGGCATATAAGCACCATACATCACATGTATAAGCAATAAAAGATGATGAACTGGTGGAAATTTCCTTAGAAACACAAAAGATAAGCTAACTATACAAAGACAAGGAGTCACTTGTTCAAATAGGCAAACCGAGTCTTTAACTGCTCGGCAAAGCATCGCTTCTTCAACCATTCATCGTTATTAAGACCCTGCGTTCGTCTACACAAATAAAACAAACTCTTTGCTCTATCGCTTACCAGCACTCCCAGAGTTAAAACAATCGTTTATCATACTTATTACGATCGTCTAGAAAAATCCAAATGATCGTTGAGCTTTTACTACATGATTGTGTACCTTTACTAAGCAATGAAGCCTGAAGTACACGATCGCTTAGCATGCTTCGTACGACGCCCGCCTTCCGTGATTGTCTAAGCGACTACGATTGCCGCGAAAGCACCATCGCCTAAGCGATCGCTTAGCCAGCACCTTCCGTATCACATCATGCGATTGCATAGGTAGTAACTAAGCGATAAAGCTTGCTAACTACATGATCGTCCAACGCGCGTGCCTTCTACTAAACGACGAGCATCGCATGCTTCCACTACGATTGTCTACCTCCAGCGCCTATGCGATCGCACAACTAACGCCACGCGTTATGGTAAACGATTTACCCCATCGCTTAGCATTAGCCAAATTACAATCATGAATCAACAATATATTTACAATCGACTTCAAAACAAATGGTTATGCAAATATACAGAGAAATTACACCATGAACAAATACCAAATGTACAGAGGGAAACTCTACACACATATGCAGAATCGTCTCCACGCTCCGATGCACACTCTGATCGAACAACAGCAAACACGAGCGCCCGATTCTACACAACCACAACACCGCACGACACTTCGCACTCGTCCTCAACAATCTCCTCCGGTCACGATCTTCCTCCCCAACATAAACAAAACACCGCGCTCGTCCTCAGCGACACGAACGGCCTCTTAGAAAACCTCGGACGATGTCGAGTTGAGTCTAACTTCACCAACAAGGCAACCTTAGTATTCTCATTGTGAGCAACTAGGGGTAGGCTTCCTTTCGAACTTGGTGTGATTTTAGACGAGCGGAGAAAACAACGATCGAGTACACAACTGGGCAAGTGGGAGATGTGAAGACCTATCGTATAGGTCAATGCTCCAATCGTTTAGATAAAACTATGCGATCGTCTAGCAAAAGCTATGCGATCGTTTTAGCTCTATCATTTAGCTCGGTTCTATGCGTACAGATTCTACACAATCGTGTACCTTGGGCCAACAATCGTCTAGCAAAGCTATGCGATCGTTTAGTAAACACTGCACAATCGTTTAGCTTGCCCAGCCGTCGTTTAGTAAATCTGTATTTACTTGACGACTTCCATGAGTTTTCTTTTTGCTGGAGAGAAAACTCAAAATTCTTTTTAAACTTTTGTAAAAAAAACTTCTTATTCAAAATAGGGAACCACTTTCCTTTTAAACTCACGGTTACCATGATCCAATAACCACCCACTTACTTTGGTTATTTAAAAGAAAAAGTATTAATTATCTAATAATAATTAATATAAACATAAATGATAACCAACTTATCACACTTATATTTATACCTAGTAGTTTTAATATTTTCATCTCATGAAAACAAATAAACCATAGTTCTTTTCTATTCCATGGTACTTAATGTAAATCTCATTTACAGCAATTCTCCACTAGTTGTATTCTCTACATCGCTCGTAAGTACAGCTGGGCCAATAACCGTTATGCCTCTGTAGTTACATCTGTTCTTCTTAAGTTACCATTGATCCCTCTAATGAACATAAATCAATAGTCCTACTATAACTGAGTCTTCTCTTCCAAAAAGAAGTTGTGGCCACTATGTTCAAGCCCTAGAATCAGCCCTTAAGGGAGCCAATCTTCTCTATTATCCCCTGCTTCGGGAAAGAAGTGAAATTCCATATTGTGAATTGAGTTCCTAGGTCCCAGATCAGACAAGACCCCAAAAAGGTAGGCATGTTGAGTTGGCAATCTGGCCACTCTCACCCATACTAATCAAAGGACCGCCCTCAAAGCAGGAGTTCCTAAACCACTCAGGATTGAGGTCTGTCACCTATGGTCATTAAGTGAGATGCAAGTCTCTAGTATCAATGGCTTTATATATAGAGTCTAGTCATCTCGTGGTCCAAGTCTTATACAAACTCTCAGTATAGGACACCCCCGGTCCACGTTCTACACGAATGGTCAGGAACAACCATCTGTAGTAGTTTTCACCACTGCAAACCTCTACAAAGCAGGTCGTATCCGTAGTATCACCAGGATCAGGTATCCCACCTTAATCCTTATACTACAAACCGATTTAGGTTATCACTTAAGGCATGATCCACTTGTATATCACATATACATGCTTAAGTTCACATAAGATAACTAAGGAGCTTTGTGTATTGGATATGAGTAAATTCCAGAATTAAATAACACTTATTTTATTCATTGAAAATGTGTATCTTTACAAAACAATGAGACTCCGGGAGAATTAGGACACCAATCCCAACATTCTCATGCTTTTCAAAGGATGTCTTCGAGTTCTTCCCATCCTTCTTATGTTGATCCTTCTTCTGATGAGGCCTATCTCCCCCACTTTTACTCGGACCAGGCTTTTTCCCCTTGTTTTGAGACGAGTATTCGACGAGCGTTTCAGTGGCAGGGATTGTATGATCTAACGTCTGGACATTGCGCCTATCCAATTCTACCCGTGCCTAGTCTTTTAAGCCATCCTTAAAGTGAAAGAGAGCATCCTTCTCAGATAGATCTTCAATTTCGAGCATGAGAGTGGTGAATTCTTTGACATAGTCAAGAATACTCCCAGTTTGCCTCAATCTCCTCAGTTTTCCTTGTACCTCCATATCGACGTTGTGAGGGACAAACTGCTTCCGTAGTTCTGTCTTAATCTGCTCCCATGTATTAATGCTACATAATCCCCGTTCATGTTTAGCATGCTTCCGCCGCCACCATAGTTGGGCAGAATTATGAAAGAAGGTAGGAGCATTACTTATTCGGGCACTATCGTCTGACACTCCTAGAGCTTCAAAATATTGCTCAAGACCGAATAAGAAATTTTCAACCATTGTGGCATTGCATGTGCCATTGAAGGTATCCAGTTTGGGTACCTTGAGCATAGTCGCACTAGGTGTAGCGGGGTTATAATTAGTGGATGTTAGGCCACTAGTGGTTCGAGAGATTCTACATTCATTTCGAATTTTATCCATTTGAGAGTAAAGTTCTTGAACTTTACCTTCAAGTGCTTTGCATAAGTCGGCTACCTCGATAGTGAGAGTACTAATCTCCTTCCTGAACGCATGGTCAAGTTCCTTAATCATATCGCGGGCCGCTGAAGTTATCTCGGCATTCTTCTGCACAAGGGCAACATAATCATCGCTCAACCTACCAACTGTCAACTGAACATCTTCCAAGCCTTGCTCAAGGGCGGTAATGCAGGTGTCCATGTGTTCCCACACGGCCAGTCTTTTAGATTTCAAGCACTTGGTTGGAGAATGATGTTTCTTTCGTCCCCGGGTGACTGGTCCCTCAATGACCTATTCAGCAGGGGATACATGTTCCTTCCCCTGTTGCCATATGCGGCAGCAATGTTTGTCAAAGGGGTACTAGGTTCGAAGACCCGTTGCTCTGATGAACCTACCTGTCACGCTTTCATTGATTTTCAGTGGGCTAACGTGCGGGCACTGGGGTGTTTATCGAGCAACTTTTAAGAAAACTCCATAAGTAAGGTCTTTAGAGGTTCAAAAATGGCTAAGGACGAAAGGGGAGGAATCGTAAACTAGGTAGGCATGAAGGAGTTTGAGAATGTTTGCAAATAATTGCTGAATTGAATTGCCTATGTACATTAATGAGATGCCTTTTCGGGCTATTTATACTTTCCCTCACGCCAGCAACCTAGGCTCCCTATGAAGGTCGGCCATGGAAGGTTTTTTAGGCAACTCCAAAGGAGTCCTAGAAATGTCCTCAGGTTATTCCCCCCCCCATCGCCAGCCCTTTACCATTCTTTCGCAAGTATAATACAAGAACATTCTAAGACTCCCTAGACAATTCTAGAACCATTAACGGATAATCTAGAATATGTACAAGTGTATTGAATGTTGGGATCATTCTAGATATTGCCATGGAGCCTTCCAAAAAAAAGAATCATCCGTAATGTTTTCCGACACCTTCTAGATCCTTCTAGAGTCTTCTGCAGACTGTGTGGGGCCGCTGCCGATGTTCGCAGTTGTTCTGGCGACACTCGAACTAGGGCGCTTCCGTCGTCGGCACTTGATGGGCATTGTCCCAGACTTCGCTATATTACAACAGCCTAGCATTCCGGGGGTGTGATGGCCTAATAGTCTCGTGATGCCGTGTAGTTTGTAAAGACATGTTATATACGAACACTTATGCTGTTAATATATGTATATTCACTCAACATCTTGTATTTGCTTCGGTTAATTAGTTTTATTTGCTTTTAACCAACAACCAATAAAACATAAAATCCTGGTTATCTGTATGTGACTCAAGCATGCTATTGTGGGTACATACAAGTGGATCAATTTCTTTGAGTGATAACCAAAAGATGGTCCTGTAGTAAATTGGATAAAGGAAGGGAACCTTATCCTGGTAACACTACGGATGCGACCGCTTTGGGGTGGAATGGTCATAAGGTGTTGTGACTTGTCACAGAGGTCTGATCTTGATCGATTCATGTTGGGGAACATACGAGCAGGGGCGTCCTATATAAAGGTTTGGTATAAGACCTAAACCACGAAGTTTGTTAATGGTCTCGTTATAATAACACGTTCATGACAGAGACTTTCACTTCACTAGGATGACCAATAGGTAACATGACCTCAATCCTGAGTGAGTAGGGAACTCCCTGCCAATTGAGGGCGGTCCTTTGATTTGTATGGGTGCGAATGGCTTAGGTCGCCGGATTCAAACCTACCATTTTGGGGGGATTTCATCTGATTTGAGAGCTGGGAACTGAGCTACACAATATGGAATTCACTCCTTCTTGAGGCAGGGGGTAAGTAGATAGATGGCTTTCCCTTAAGGGCTAAATCCAGGGCTTGAACGATGTGGCGCCAACATTACTTTCTCTTGGCCCCAGAGGTTTGTTCAACACATAGTTGGACTATGTTGTATTGTTCATGTGAGGAAATCAGTTGTACTTAAGAAGTGATATGTAAATACAGGAAGTAAAAACGGTAAATTGGCCCAGTGTACTTACCGAGCCATCTGTAAGGGGGTCAATCGTAACTCATGATTGGTTATATCGATGACACAGAAATAATATTCTGTGGTAAGAAAAGTTCCAGTTGTTGTCTTTAGTGGAAATATTGGAGTAGTAACGGATGGTGGATCTCGGTGGCTAAAGAGTTTAGTTCAGCTATTCAAATGTAGCCATTGGAGCCTTTGGAGCCCACCAGGTCATTAGAATCACCTGGGGAGCTTGGATAAAGTTGAGAAAACCAGTGTTTTGGGTTAATTTGAAATGTTCAGTATTGACTATAGGAAGTTCAATTAGAATATGATATATTTGGACTGGTTAATTTTAATATTTGATATAATTGGGGCTTTAAATGTAATGAGATACATTAATTTAGAGGAAATTAGAATATATAATTGATTTATATCAAGTAGAGGAGAAAATACTACTAATAGTAGATATGTGATATCAAACTATAGGATA
This sequence comes from Benincasa hispida, assembly GCF_009727055.1. Lineage (NCBI taxonomy): Eukaryota > Viridiplantae > Streptophyta > Magnoliopsida > Cucurbitales > Cucurbitaceae > Benincasa > Benincasa hispida. The sequence goes on from NW_024065231.1 coordinate 9,689, forward strand.
TAAATATAATATGATTATATTTTATTAAAATAAATTAATTGATTAATTATATGATAATTAATGAATTTTAATCCACGTTCGGACGTGGGTTAAATGGAACTTGCAATTTGGTTAAGGTAACTGGCGGATTTAAAAATGAAAAATCACTTTCATTTTTTCATGATCGTCATTCATATTTTTTACGTCCGTACACCAAACAATGTGAAAGTGACGCGAGAAAAGCCTATACAATAGAAGCTTGTCCGTCTAAACGATCATCTGCCTCACGTTTTCTCTAAAACGATCGTCTACGTTTTTCCTAAACTAATCGTTCCAGCCTTTCTACGTGATATGTAGCTCTTCTAGTGCGATAAAAAGCATTTCCTCTAAACGATAGCAACAAATTTATCTTTCCTACCTTGCTTATCGTCTTACAACGTGGACGCATTGTCTTCTGTCCTCTACTTTAACTCATTCAAAGCCCACTCTTTGGGTTTTTTACTCTAAGGATACCCCGGGTTTCTCTTGTGGTGGTGTCGTCCCCACTGTAAGTGTTTTCATGTAACGTTCTGATGTGCTGTTGCAAGTCGACATACCCATCAGAGATTGGGATAGATCCATTAAGGGTTCAGACGTTGGAAGAGAGTTTTCATCTGGTATGAATCCCTTTCCTTGTTAATTATGTGTTCTGAGCATTAGCCCATATAGGGTTTATATGCATAACTATATAGTGGTTGAATGTATATTCTTTTTGTAATTTTCGTCACTGTGATCGAAAGCAAATCTTGAACCGCTCAATGGACCTCTCGGTTTTATGAGATGCCTTCAATTGGGTATCAAGAGCAGGTTTTTTCTAATACTCCGATTTCATCTGACGCAAACGAAATAACGTATGCATTCATGGTGGGGGTGCATTTCTACGCTGTTTTTAAATGTTAAAATCTGTTGTGGATGTGCCGGATTAATGGATGTTTTGGGATGAATTGCCTCGGTTTGGTTTAATTCCTTTTACATTTGTGTTGTTTGTAAAAAGGCCTGCACGCTTTTGGGCAATAAATAATCGTATCGAGTCTGTATTCAAAAAGTGTTGAGAGTCTTGAGTTCATTCATCGAACTTTTTAGCCAAGGTTGCCGACTCTTTCGAGAAAAAGAGACGATATAGGGTTGATCGCATCGTGGCAGAAGAAGTTCTACACGATCGTTGTCCATCGCAATCGTGAAGATGAAGCGTATGCGATTGCGGTTGAAACGATCGGTTAAACGATGGGGTATGCGATCAAGAGTTTTGGTCGTATCGGGTTTGACGATCGGGTACATGATCGCTAAGTATCGTTTTAATGTGTGCGTAGAACGATCGTTTAGGTCAACAAGCTTCATCGCTTAGTTAACTGAGTAACGATCACTTAGCAGCACAAAGTAAATTTGTGTTTACTAAGTTTGCACACATCGGTTAGCACGATCGAAACGCTCGTGTAATCATTTAACAGCTTGAATGCGTACTAGACGATTGTAAAAGGGCGGCGGATTTTTAATGAAAGATGAGTTGCATTGATAGATGCAATGAAGTATGCGTGAAACAGGTTGAGAAGGGTCTTAAACGCTACTGTTACTCGAGAATGCGTCAAACCTTGCGAATCATGTTACAACCATGCACGAAGTCATTTTCTTCAATGTAAATGCGATGCTCAAAGTCTAGGACGCAATATGTTGAAAGATAAATGTCCATAGAGCTTATCCTTTAGTCTATACTCTTGTCCTATGCGTTTGATGGCAAAATGCATGAAAGCAAAGTGACCGCGATACATATCATACCTTAATTCTATAAGATGCATGTGGAATGCGTTGATAACTTTAAATAGTGCTCATTCTAATGTGCCTAATCTCCCGTTTTATGGCGTTCTAATCTTGTTTTCCAACATAGATTCTGACCTGACTTCCCAAGTCTAGATCCTATCTTTAGACTACCCTCCCGAGTTATTTCTAATAGACGAATGAAGCATCATAAACAAGATAATGCGCAAAGATGAAGATTCCCCTCGTTATGCTAAGCTAACTACTTTCTTCCACCTATTCAACTAATTTAGCTACTCATGCATAAATAATAGAGAATGAACAGATATAGAGAAAGACATTCATTCTTATAACTGAGTTGAGTACAAAATGATAATGGAAAATAAAGGTAGAGAGCCTGGTAGCAATTCTTGCTCACCGAGGCTTTTTAACAACTGAATCTCTATTTTGATCTACAAATGTTCCCGCTTCGGCAAGGCGGTCGGCCCTACCTCTCTGTCTTGGGAGTTTCTGGTTCTTTCCAAGCTTTTGCCGAAACGATCTATTCGGCACAACAGTGCATCTTCTTCCTCGCGTCCCGCCTTAAAATGAAAGAAGACTATGGAATAGAGACGTGAACTTGTAAAGTGATGAAGTAAATCGACTGCTTAACCCCTTCCCTGAAGAATGCAACTTGTATTTATAGAGTTTCCATGGTGAAAGGCGGCTTCTCTCTCCGGTTGTACCAGATGGGAAAAAAGCTTTAATTCCTGATTGAAACGTGCCCGGAGTGATTGTTACTAATAAAGCTGAATGTACTTTGTGACCGTGTCCATCGGTTGTCAACTTAATTTTTGGAATCCGACCTGTCATCAACTTTCCTATCCCACCGCTCCTTAATTATTCTTTCACCCAGGAATGCGCCCACCATGTTGCGCCTGACCAAAGTTGCGATGATTCCTTCTTGTGCGAAATGCTTGCGAGCACGATCAACGCAAAGTCTTGCGGTGAAGTTGCAACTCGACCCAATGTATTCCTGTTGATCGCAACTCTCTGCATTGCGTAACGGCATATTCTGATAAAAAATGTAAAAAATAACCTACTCTAAAATGCGTTGGATGCATCGCAACCGGCAATATTATTAGAATTTATGCTTAATGGACGCAGTTAACATCATTTTCATCAACATAAATCCAACATTGTTTTTAAAACTTAGTACTATGATAACGGCATTTTCCTGCCCGTATATCATACCCCCAATTTAAACATGCTGTCCTCAAGCATAAGCTAAAGATTCCCTTTAGGGCAAGTT
>NW_024065231.1:13885-22005 GCF_009727055.1 Benincasa hispida
GATTTTCCAATCTAGACAAGTGATCCGCAACTTGATTCTCTGTCCTCTTCTGATCAATTATCTCGATATCAAATTCTTGAAGGAGGAGAACCCATCTGATCAACCTCGGCTTTGCGTCCTTCTTTGTCATCAAATATTTGATTGTCGAGTGATCGGTGTGAATGAGTACCTTAGTTCCCAATAGATATGCTAGGAATTTTTCCAACGCAAAAATCACAGCCAGGAGTTCTTTTTAAGTGGTGGTATAATTGATTTGAGCAGGGTTCAGAATTTTACCCACATATGCAATGGGGTGCAAAATAGTTTTCTTCTTTTGCGCTAATGCGGCTCCCATCGCATACTTGCTTGTGTCGCACATGATTTCAAACGAAAGTGTCCAATCCAACGCAATCAAGACGGACATAGTAATCAGTGTATTATTTAAAACTTGGAATGAGTTGAGGCAATTGTTGTCAAATTCAAACCTTCTATCCACCTCTAACAACACACTCAATGGTCGTGCTATTTTAGAAAAGTCCTTGACAAATTGACTGTAAAATCCAGCATGCCCCAAGAAGCTTCGCACAGCTTTCATGCTGGTTGGAGGTGGAAGCTTTTCAATTGTGTCGATCTTTGCTTTGTCCACCTCAGACCCATCTCGGGAGACCTTATGTCCCAACATTATACCCTCTTTCACCATGAAGTGACATATTTCCCAGTTGAGCACCAGGTTCGTCTCTTCACATCTTTTCAGAATTTTCTCCAAATTGGCCAGACAGACTTCATAAGTGTTCCCATAAACGGAGAAGTCATCCATAAATATTTCCATTGAGTCTTTGAGAAAATATGAAAAGATTGCCATCATGCACCTCTGGTACGTGCTCGGTGCATTGCAGAGACCAAACAGCATGCAGCGAAAAACGAATGTCCCATATGGGCAGGTGAATGTGGTCTTGTCTTGGTCTTTAGAAGCTAACATGATTTGATTGTACCCAACATATCTATCCAAAAAGCAGTAAAAATCATTCCCTGCTAGTCTATCTAGCATTTGATCAATGAATGGAAGAGGGAAGTGTCTTTCTTTGTGGCCGTATTTAATTTGCGGTAGTCCATACATTTGCGCCATCCAGTGATGGTTCTTTGCGGTATTAATTCATCGTTCTCATTGGGTACTACCGTCATTCCGCCCTTCTTCGGCACACATTGCATGGGGCTAACCCATGTGCTATCTGCAATGGGATAGATAATGCCCACATCCAGTCGCTTGATAATCTCCTTTTTGACGACCTTCTTCATCGCAGGGTTAAGTCTGTGTTGATTTTCAATAGTTGCTTTGTGGTCGTCCTCAAGACGAATGTGGTGCATGCAGTACGCGGGGCTAATTCCTCTGATTTCAGTGAGCGTCCAGCCAATTGCTCGCTCATGTTACTTGAGAATGCTCATCAACGCATTCTCTTGATCTGCGTTTAGAGCAGAGGAAATTATCACTGCCAGCTTCTCATTCTGCCCTAGAAATGCGTACTTCAAATGTGTTGATAGGTTTTTAGTTCAAGTGTTGGTGGTTCCACGAGGGAAGGTTGCGTTGTTTTTCTTTATTCTTTTGGTTCTTCTTCTTATGTTGCGATCGTTCCTTTTTCTTTGTTTGTTTTTGCTACGATTGCATTGCAGGCAGCTATGGATGCGTTGGCATCCTCTTCTACCCACTCTTCATCAGACTTTGCTTCTTCAATCAAATTCAGGTCATCGTCAGAATCTTGTAGATCTTCCTCATCCGGAAATTTCATGGCATGAATTATATTAAATTTGAGCTTCTGTCCATTTATGCTCAAAGTGATTTCTCCTTTGTGCATATCAATTTGAGCACGACCCGTTGATAGGAAAGGTCGCCCCAAAATGATAGGCACATCTTTGTTGGCCTCATAACCTTGGATGATGAAGTCAACTAGCAAAATAAATTTATCAATCGTGATCAGCACATCCTTCACCTTACCTTCTAGATGAACCAGAGATCTGTCAGCCAATTGGAGAGCCACGGAGGTGGGCACAATTTGCCCCATATTTAATTTTCGAAAGATTGACAGTGGCAGTAATTTATGTTGGCTCCCAAGTCACACAGGGCTTGCCCAATATAGAGTCCTCCTATGGAGCAAGGAATCGTGAAGCTCCCAGGATCACTCATCTTTGGTAGGATTATGGATTTGGAACCTTGCGTTAATGCCACCGTGGAAAATTTTCCAACGCCTCTCTTCTTAGTTACCATGTCCTTCAGAAACTTGGCATAGGAAAGAATTTCCTCAATCGCTTTACTGAAAGGAATGTTAACATGTAATTGCTTTAACATAGATAAGAAGTGTTGGTACTGTACCTCTTCGATTTTCTTCTTTCTTAGCCTCTGAAGGAAAGGTGGTAACTGAACTTTCACGGTTCTTGTTTCATTTGACTTTGAGGTCGACGCAACCTCAGGTTCCACTGCTTCATTCTCTCTTTCTTTTTCTTGTGTTACCGTAATCTCGGGCTCAGTTGCGATGGAAGTTGTTCTACTTTGATCCTTCTTTTCTCCCTCCATAGTCTTTCCACTGCGCAATGTCACAACCTGACATTACTCCTTTCCTGATCCCTCTGGGTTGCGTGGAAACTCGGTAGAACTTGGCATCGCCCCTTGCGGTCGACTCTTCAGCTCACTCGTAATCTGGCCCATTTACAATTCAAGGTTGCGGATGGACGTAGCCTAACTTTGAAGCACTGTCTCATTTTTCTCTATATATTGCTTCAATAGGCTCTCTAGAGAAAAAGATTGTGTTGGTTGTTGTGAGCTACTTGCTTGGTTGCTCTGTTGACCGTTTTTGCGTTGGAAGAATCCTGATGGACCTTTTTTTTGCACCACAGATTGGAAATTTTGTTATTGATTCTTCCAACCAAAATTGGGGTGGTTTCTCCACCCGAGATTGTAAATGTTTGAAAAGGGATTATTCTTTACAAAATATACAGACTGTGGATTTTGCAGGCAATCTTCCATCACATGCCCATCACCGCAAGTCGCACACCTTNTTGAACTTTACCTTCAAGTGCTTTGCATAAGTCGGCTCCCTCAATGACCTATTCAGCAGGGGATACATGTCCCTCCCCTGTTGCCATATGCGCAGCAATGTTGTCAAGGGGTACCTAGGTTCGAGACCGTTGCTCTGATACCACCTGTCACGCTTCGATTGATTTCAGTGGCTAAGCGTGCGGCACTGGGGTGTTATCGAGCTTTAATGAAACTCAAAGTAAGTCTTTAGAGGTTCAAAAATGGCTAAGGCACGAAGGGGAAGGGATCGTAACTAGGTAGGCATGAAGGAGTTTGAGAATGTTGCAATATTGCTTGATTGAATTGCCTATGTACAAATGAGATGCCCTTTTGGGCTATTTATACTTTCCCTCACCAACCTAGGCTCCCTTAAGGTCGGCCATGGAGGTTTTTAGGCACTCCAAGGAGTCCTAGAAATGTCCCTAGGTTATTCTAGCCCCTTTTACATCTTTCCAAGTATATACAAGAACATTCTAGACTCCTCTAGACAATTCTAGACCATTACGGAGTAATCTAGAATATGTACAAGTGTATTGATGTTGGGTCATTCTAGATATTCCATGAGCCTTCCAGAATCATCCGGTATGTTCCGACACCTTCTAGATCCTTCTAGAGTCTTCTGAGACTGTGTGGGGCCGTCTAGCCGATGTTCGCATGTTCTGGCACTGTCTAGGGCTTTCCCGCACTGTATGGGGTTGCCCAGATGCTTTCGAACATGCCTATGTTGGGGTTGATGCCCTAAAGTCTCGTGTCCTGTAGTTTGTAAACAGTATATACGAACACTTATGCTGTTAATATATGATATTCACTTCACATCTTGTATTTTGCTCGGTTAATTGTTTTATTTGCTTTACCACAAACCAATAAACATAAAATCCCTGGTTATCTGTATGTGACTCAAGCATGTATGTGGTGACATACAAGTGGATCATTTCTTGAGTGATAACCAAAATGGTCTGTAGTAAATGGATAAAGGAGGGAAACCTTATCCTGGTAACACTACGGATGCGACCCGCTTTGTGGAATGGTCATAAGTGTTGTGACTTGTCACAGATGGTCTGATCTTGATCATTCATGTTGGGAACATACGAGCAGGGGCGTCCTATATAAAGAGTTTGTATAAGACCTAACCACGAAGTGTTAATGTCTCGTTATATAACACCGTTCATGACAGAGACTTCACTTCACTAGGATGACCATAGGTAACATGACCTCAATCCTGAGTGAGTAGGGAACTCCTGCCATTGAGGGNCTTTACAAAATATACAGACTGTGGATTTTGCAGGCAATCTTCCATCGCATGCCCATCACCGCAAGTCGCACACCTTGCGGTGGTTTGACTTATTGCATTAATTTGCCCACCTTGCAGTGTTGGGCTGTTGATCGCCACTCCTTGAATCAAATTCATCATTGTGGACATTTGGTTTTGTAATGAAACAATGGCACCGTTATTTGCATCCGAATCTTTAACTCTCAATTTCTGGTCACCCTCCCTCCAGTTTTCATGGTTCTTGGAGATGCAGTCCAGGATATTCTTCGCCTCTTCGTAAGTTTTGTCAAGAAGACCACCAGCGGCTATCACATTGGTAGCAGTCTGCAAAACAAGATTCAAATCATTATACAAAATTTCCATTTGAAGGCAGTCTGGTAGCCCATTATGCGGACAATCTCGGACCAACCTTTACAACCTCGCCCAAGCATCACTGAGAGATTCATCCATATCTTGTTCAAAATTAGTAATAAGCTTTCTTCGTCTTGCATTCTCGGTAGGTAGAAAATACTTTTTCATGAATTTCTCCACTATCTGCTCCCAAGAAGTAATCTCTCCTGGTTTGAGCAAATAAGCCCATTTCCTAGCCTGATCACAGAGAGAAAATGGGAACAACATTAGTCGAACTTCTTCAGCAAAGATGTTCGGGAACACAAAAGTATTGTAGATTTCAATAAAACTTCGGAGGTGGGCATGTGGATCCTCGCCACGCCTTCCTCTAAATTGACCTGCAGTCTGGATCATCTGTAGCATCATCAGTTTCATCTCGAATCTGCATACAATCATACCTTATTGCTAAGAAGCATGCGATGCGTTGATAACAAATAATGCCCATTCCTAAGCGTCTATCTCCCGTTTATGCGTTCTAATCTAGTTTTTCTAAACCTAGATTCTGACCTGACCTTCCCAAGTCTAGATCCTGTCTTTAGACTACCCTCCCAAGTATCTCTAATAGACGAATGAAGCATACCTAAACAAGATAACCGCAAAGATGAAGATTCCCTCATTATGCTAGCTAACTACTTCTCAACCCATTCAACTAATTTAGCTACTCATGCATAAATAACAGAGAGTGAACAGATATAAAGAAAGACATTTCATTCTTATAACTAAGTTGAGTACAAAATGATAATGGAAAATAAAGGTAGAGAGCCTAGTAGCAATTCCTTGCTGATCGAGGCTTTTTACACTGAATCTCTATTCTGATCTACAAATGTTCCCGCTTCGGCAGGCGTCAGCCCTCTCTCTGTCTTGGAGCTTCTGGTGCTTTCCCAAGCCTGCCGAAACGATCTATCGGCACACCTTCTTCCTTGCATCCGCCTTAAAATGAAAGAAGACTATGGATAGAGACGTGAACTTATAAAGTGATGGAGTAATCAACTGTTTAACCCTTCTCTGAAGAATGCACTTGGTATTTAAAAAGTTTCCATGGTGAAAGGTGACTTCTCTCTCCCGGTTGTACAGATGGGACAGCTTTAATTCCTGATTGACACGCCAGATGATTGTTACCGATAAAGTTGAATGTACTTTGTGACCGTTATCAGCTATCAACTTAATTTGGATCCGACTGTCATCAGCTTTCTGTCCCATTGCTCTTAATTATCCTTACACCCGGATGCGCCCACCATGTTACGTTGACCAAGTTGCGGTGATTCTTCTTAGGTGAATGCTTGCGAGCACAATCAACGCAAAGTTTTGCATTGAAGTTGCGCTCGACAAATGTATTCCTGTGATCGCACTCTTTGCATTGCGTTAACGCATATTCTGCACAAAAATGTAAAGATCAACTGCTCTAATGCATTGGACGCATGCGACTGCAATGTTATAGAAATTATGCTTAATGGATGAAATTTAATATATTTCATCAACGCAATCCAACATTGTTTAAGAGCTTAGAACTATGATAACGTGCATTTCTGCCCGTTATCAAATAGATATGAAGATGAAGAACAAAATAACAATACAAGTATATAATAAAGAGCCTGGTAGCAATCTCTTGCTGCCAAGCGTTTACAGTTTTTCTATTCGTGCTCTAAAGATAATCTCAATCTCGCGAGAGTCGACCGCTCTCTGCTCTTACGCCCTAAGGTTCTCTCTCGAGTTTCCCTGAGCGATCTCCGGCGCCACCACTCTTCTCTTGCACCGCCTTAAAATGGAAAGGAAAACTATGGACAGGGGCGTGAACGTAACGGTGAATTAATCAACTGGTTAACTTGTCAACCCCTTCTCTGAAGAATGCGCTTGGTATTTATAGAGCATCCATGGTGAAAGGTGGCTTCTCTCTCCTGGTTATACAGATGAGACAACTTTAATTCCTGACTGATGCGTCGGATAATTGTTACCAATAAAGCTGAATGTACTTTGTGACCGTTATCAGCTGTCAACTTAATTTAGATTCGACTGTCATCAGCTTTCTGTCCCATCGCTCTTAATTATCCTTTCATCCGGATGCGCCCACCATGTCGCGTTGACCAAGTTGCGGCGATCCTTCTCGGACGAATGTTTGCGAGCACAATTAACACAAAGCCTTGCGTTGAAGTTGCGCTCGACCACTGATTTCCTATGATCACANATGTATGAGATACATTAATTTAGAGGAAATTAGATATAAATATGATTTATATCAAGTAGAGGAGAAAATACTATAGTAGATATGTGAATCAAACTATAGGATATAAATATAATATGATTATATTTATTAAATAAATTAATTGATTAATTATATGATAATTAATGAATTTATCCACGTTCGGACGTGGGTAATGGACTGCATTGGTTAAGGTAACTGGCGGATTAAAAATGAAAATCACTTTCATTTTTCATGATCGTGCATTCATATTTTCGTCCGTACCCAAAACAATTCGTGAAAGTGATCGCGAGAGCCTATACAATAGAAGCTTGTCCGTCTAAACGATCATCTGCCTCACGTTTTCTCTAAACGATCGTCTACGTTTTTCCTAAACAATCGTTCAGCCTTTCATACGTGATCATGTAGCTCTTCTATGCGATAAGCATTTCCTCTAAACGATAGCACAATTTCATCTCCTACTTGCTTATCGTCTACACGACGCATTGTCTTCTGTCCTCTACCAAACTCATCAAAGCCCACTCTTTGGGTTTTTTACTCTAAGGATACCCGGGTTTCTCTTGTGGTGGTGTCGTCCCCACTGTAGTGTTCATGTACGTTCTGATCGTGCTGTTGCAGTCGACATACCCATCAGGCGTTGGTAGATCCATTAGGGTTCAGACGTTGGAAGAGAGTTTTCATCTGGTATGAACCCTTTCCTTGTTAATTATTGTGTTCTGAGCATGCCCATAATTAGGTTTATATGCATAACTTTTTGTGTGAAATGTATATCTTTTGTATTTCGGTCACTGTGAAATCGAAGCAATCTGAACCCGCTCATGGACCTCTCGGTATGAGATCCTTCAATTGGTATCAGAGCCAGGTTTCTAATACTCCGATTTCATCTGACGCAACGAAATAACGTATGCATTCATGGTGGGTGCATTTCTACGCTGTTTTAAATGTTAAATCTGTTGTGGATGTGCCGGATTAATGGATGTTTTCGGGATGAATTGCCTCGGTTTGTTTAATTCCTTTTACATTTGTGGTTGTTTGTAAAGGCCCCTGCGTTTTTGGGCATAAATAATCGTAATCGAGTCTGTATTCAAAGTGTTTGAAGTCTTGAGTCATTCATCGAATTTTTAGCCAAAGGTTGCGACTCTTCGAGAAAAGAGACGATATAGGGTTGATCGCATCGTGCAGAAGAAGTTCTACACGATCGTTGTCCATCGCATCGT
>NW_024065231.1:23375-25108 GCF_009727055.1 Benincasa hispida
ACGTGAACTTGTAAAGTGATGAAGTAATCGACTGCTTAACCCCTTCCCTGAAGAATGCACTTGGTATTTATAGAGTTTCCATGGTGAAAGGCGGCTTCTCTCTCCCGGTTGTACAGATGGGAAAGCTTTAATTCCTGATTGACGTGCCGGATGATTGTTACTAATAAAGCTGAATGTACTTTGTGACCGTCATCGGTTGTCAACTTAATTTGGATCCGACTGTCATCAACTTTCTATCCCACCGCTCTTAATTATTCTTTCACCCGGATGCGCCCACCATGTTGCGCTGACCAAGTTGCGATGATTCTTCTTGGGCGAATGCTTGCGAGCACGATCAACGCAAAGTCTTGCGGTGAAGTTGCACTCGACCAATGTATTCCTGTGATCGCACTCTCTGCATTGCGTTAACGCATATTCTGCATAAAAATGTAAAGATCAACTACTCTAATGCGTTGGATGCATGCAACCGCAATATTATAGAATTTATGCTTAATGGACGCAAGTTAACATATTTCATCAACATAATCCAACATTGTTTAAAAACTTAGTACTATGATAACGTGCATTTCTGCCCGTTATCATACCCCCAAATTTAAACAATGCTTGTCCTCAAGCATAAGCTAAAGATTCCTTTAGCAAGTTAACCGCAAAGTTCTTTCCCTAGATTTCTCAAGGATACTTCGTTCAAATCCTATATGCTAGAATTTCCTTAAGTCTTATTCAAGTCCCTTCCTAAAATATTTCTAAGCCTTAGGGATTGCAAGCTTAACTTTAAAAAGGATTTTACTAAATTTCGGAACATCGCATGATTTATTTAAAAAAGAAAATTTTCCATCGGGGTGTCAAATGATTTATCCTTGTATAAAAATTTTCTTCATTGCTATTTTTTTTTTGACCTGGCGCTGATCCGAGTGCCTTGCCTTCGCTTTGGCTTGCCCCCACGTGTGTCATTCGGACATCCAACTACGAGCAATGCACTCTTTCTCAGACTAAACTCATACCAATTTGGTAGTGGAGTTGTGGTCATTGATTTATGCGTTGATCCTGGTGACTTACTTTCATTTTCACTTGCCCCCACATGTGTCATGCGAACATCCAACTACGGGTAAGTGCCTTTCACAACTTAACTCTTATTAACATGGGTTTCCCATTGCATTGACAGTGGAGTTGTTATTTTTAAATATTTATTTATTTTTATTTTTTTATAGCAAGGTCGAAAATAAATATCTCACCCTCAAATTTAAAATACGGCAATGTCCTCATTGCCAAAAGAAATTAAAGGGTCATGTGATAGTCATAGAATGCGTTGTAAAGGAAGTTTGAAAGAAAGCTAGCAAACCCCTAACTTCTAGAAATATTTCATGAAGTGACTATCTTAAGATTTAAGTTGATCTAGTATATATGGAAGAGATAGAAGCATATTTTTCATCATGGAAATCATACTTGGCAAAAAACAACATACGGTAAACTACTAAAGTTATCTACTTGGTAAATGGTTGCGGTAATCAAGGATGCGGTGATTTGAAAAGTAAAATGCAATATGATAGCGCAAAATTTGAAATAAAGATAAGGACTACATCCCCAAATTTAGCGTTGTCGCCCGTATTGAGTATTGATGCATCCATCCTTGCGGCGATCTTTGCTCTTGTGGATTGCGGTGATGGAATGAGATCATTTGCTTCTTCGCAATCCTATGCCTTAATCCATGTAAACAGACAAAGAGAGGGTCAAAT
>NW_024065232.1:0-15199 GCF_009727055.1 Benincasa hispida
GTGTCCACCTATCTTTCGATTCTTATTCTAGGTAGCATGACCCATAGTCTTACTCTTATTTGGTGGTATAATACCCTAATCTTGCAAGCATTAGTGCTTTAATTATTGTAGGTCATATACCTTACACCAGCTAATGGGTCTCTTACAGGTTTCTCTTCCATCTTTGGAGATCCACTTGCAAACGATGCCGCGTTTTTAACCCCTTCCAGCTGATCTAGGTCACTAAGGAGATTCTCTCCAAGATATAATATTGAATAAATACAACTTCATGTATTCCATTTCAAGGTCCAGTGGTCTTTTGTAAATATACCATTGGTCTTTGTCCACATCATGTAATCATCGCTTGATTCTAGACAATGAGGATGCCTCAAAACATCATCTGGTATGATTAAGACTTTTGAGTGGTTTTTCAGTTACCAAAACGATCCTCCATCGTACTCCACAGGTCAGGCTGTGAAAGTTGGCAGGTCTACAAGATCTTACCATACCTTGTAATAGTTTTAATCACAACTACTACTGGCCGACGAGACGCCACCTTCAGTCAAACCTCTTAAAGAAGAATAGGTGACGGAATGAGTTTGCTCATGATATCAACTCTATGTTAATGTGCTAGTCACGTGGTCTCCTATCAAACAACTCATGTTGACACGGACCCCTTCTCAAAATCACATAAGATAACTCTTGCTTTGATAACGGTTTGTATGTCGTTTCCTCTGACATCCTCTTCTATTACAGCTTAACTCGCTGAGTTTATAAGGATCTTATATAATTTTCCTATCCAGGAAGGCTTGCATTTGCTTCGATCAACAAATATTATCTAATTACATTACCTCGCAGGATCCAGATAAAAGCCAGACAGCCCCTTTGATAGTTTCTTTTTGGGTAGCCTACAAATAGGCATACTTTTTTGAACATGTTGTTCCATTACTTTTAATAAGGAATTTTGTCACTACAATACCATGTGTTGACAACAACCTTTAACCCCTGTTTAGGTAAGTTATGCGCCGATTATTAAGATGTACCTTCCCATTCTTTATACATATCCACCCTAAATGAACTTCCACTACACCAAGTAGTTTTCAACACAGTAAACATAATATTTATTTTGCACACGAGAGGGAGAGCGAATCGATCAAATATATGAATGCCACTAATCCTCTAAACATGGTGTGTCCCCAAATACAGAATTTTGAGGTAACATGAGTGTAAAACTCATCAGGAAACGAACCATTGTTCAACAAAGAGTTTTAGTTCTCCTCATTTAGACCACACCACCATTCAACTGAGAGTGTGCGTATGCAAGAGGCTGTGAGTTGAGACTGAATTCCATGTTCTATCAAATAGTTTTGGAATTCTATGTCCATATACTCACCACCTCGATCCGATCGAAGTGTTTTTTTACTTAATTGGTTTTTAACCTCAACCTTATACTCTTTGAACTTTTCAAAAGTTTCAAACTTTTGGCGCATTAGGTAAACATGCCCATACCTGGAATAATCATCTATAAAACTGATGAAATATTCAAACCCTCTTCTTGCTCTAACATTTAGAGGCCAACAAAGGTCAAAGTGAAACAGCTTTAGGGGTTCTTTGGCTTTAAGACCTTTTCCAGAAAAAGATCTTTTTGTCATTTTATCCTCAAGACAAGACTCACATGGTGGTAATGAACTGTCTTCCCACTTATTAGATGACCGTTCTTAACCAATCTCTCAATCCTGTCAAGATTTATGTGACCTAGTCTTAAGTGCTAAAGGTAGGCATTTGGAGAAATCTTCCTCTTCTTATGAGTCCCAGCAGTTTTAAACATCTCTATGTTCAAAATAGCTTTGACCACTGTTAGTTTTAACATGTACAAGTTATTTCCTAATTTTGCAGAGTAACACTGTTTATTTCTCATTTTGATTAACACTTCACCATTTTCGAAATAAATTTTATAATTTTGTTCTAGCAAACAGGAGACAGAAATTAGATTCCATTTCATAGAAGAAATATAATATACATTTTTCAAATAAATGTACTTATCTCCTATAAATAACTTCATATCTCCCACTGCTTTGGCTGAAACAATCTCCCCGATCCATACCTTAAAGATTGTTTCACCTTCTATCAACTGTCTCCAGGAAATTGTTTCCTGTGAGATAGTACATACATGATTAGCGACACCTGAATCAATTATCCAGATTTTATCATTTTCCACTAAACATGTTTCGATAACAAGTAAATCATATTTATCTTGTTGTTCGAATTCAGCGTTCTCATCTTCATAATTCATAATTTTAGATGAGTTGGGAGATAGAGGACAATCCTCTGTTAAAACTCTTTCGGTATAATTAACCGCTAGTAATTTGTTTGTTGATTTGATTTTACTGTTATGTACATTAGAAGCGAGTATTCTAGAATTCGACATGCTGATAAAATTCAAACAAATTCTAATTAGCAAATTGTAACTAAATCCAAAGTCAAGTTTTAGCAAAAAGTAATAATGTACCCATAACCATTATTTATTTGCAACGATATTTTTGTGAGTCAGAATATGTGCTACCGTGGGGCAGTCAGATATTCCTTCATTAAAACAAACAATTTTGACCAAACACTATCCCCGGAATAACTCTTATTCCTATTGTCTCCGGAATAACTCTTATTCCTATAGTCGTTTAGTTATCGTTTTCGGTCAAGATCTTTACTAACAACTTAGTAATTCTTGTAAGTGTGACGGCCATTTTTCAGATCCTATAGGACGATATGAATTTGCCTCCGAAATAGAAGACAACATCCAAAATGGAACTATAAAACCCTATTCATTTTACTGAAGCCTGGGTTGTTCCGAATCCTATGTTACAACCCTCCGTGGGGACAGCCGTCTCTAAACGACCAGCAAAGGGCCGCTTAAAGCTAACCAGCATGTGCAACATAGGAATCTCACGGTTTAGACTAATGGAGGAGACCGTAGGATATATTGACACATATCCTTCACCCACTTACTATGAACTACTTCCTCCGTTTACCTTGATATTGACTCATATAAAACACTCTCCGTAGGGAGGCCACTTCTAGGGTGACACGAAGTGTCATGTGAATCTCATGGTGTAAACTATGTGGAGACGTGGTAGTTGAAATCTTTTTTATCGTATAATAGACTTATATTTGAACAACTTCCTCTTATTCACCCAAATCTAGATTTAAGCTAAAAATTACTCTCCGTAGGTAGGTCACTTCCAGGGTGACACGGAGTATCGCTTAAATCTGGATTGTGAACTCTTAGAGATGTGAGAGCTAAAAATAACATATCATATATGTTATTAATCTCCCACTGAAGTTTTCTAATAATCTATCATATAGAAGTTATTAAACTGCCACTAAAGTGTTCTATTTGGGTATATTTATACTTAGGTTCTNAAAAGCGAGAGGAGTTCATTCACGATGAGACCGAGATTTCTGAAGAAAGTCTTCAACTAGTAAGTCTCTCAGCCTCTTGTATTTTAACTTTTAAAGCATGCTAGTAATTAGTGTTTTCAATGCATATTTGTATGTTAAAATGTATGTGTAGAAATTCTGTCACAATGAATTGGAAAGATCCACTTCCGCTCATAGGTACTCTTGTATAAGAATTCTTTCAGATTCGACCTCTAGAACTAAGTCTACACCTTCTTCTTTCAACACCAAAAAGTGGAAGAAGAAGAAGGGGAGCCAAGAAAAGGCTAACCCTGTTGCTGCTAAAAGGCCAAGAAGGCCAAATCTGCAAAGGGAATCTGTTTCCATTGCAACCAAGAGGGACACTGGAAGAGAAATTGACCCAAATAACTGGTAGAAAATAAAAAGGCCAAATAAGGTAAATATGATCTACTCGAGTTGGAAACTTTATTAGTAGAGAATGATGATTCAACTTGGATAATTGATTTAGGTGTTTGTTCTTCATTTCAGGGAATTAGTTCCTGGCGACTGCTACAGATTGGTAAGATGACAATGCGTGTTGAAATTAGACAGTCGTCTCAGCTAAAGTAGTTGGAGGACTTCAACTTTGTTTACAAAAATAATTTCTTTTATTAGAATATGTATATGTTGTTCCTGATTTAAAAAGGAACTTGATTTTTGTAAAGTGCTTGTTAGAACAACATTATTCCTTAAATTTCAATGTAAATAAAGTGTCTATTTACAAGAATGGTGTATAGATTTGTTCTGCAGATCTTGAAGATAACCTTTATGTGCTAAAGCCTTTAGCATCAAAGACCCTCGTAAATACTGAATTATTTAAGACTGCGGTAACTCAAAACAAATGACAGAAAATTTCTCCTAAAGAAAATGCCCAACTTTGGCACCTATGTTTAGGTGACATAAATCTCAATAGGATTGAGAGATTGGTTAATAATAGTCTTCTAAGTGAGTTAAGAAAATTCTCTACTTGCATATGAGTCATGCCTTGAAGACAAATGACTAAAAGAAATTTTAGTGGAGAAGGTCACAAAGTCAAAGAACCCTTGGAACTTGTACATTTGGACATTTGTGGTCCCATGTGTTGGGAATGGTGTCTTAAATCTCCTTGGAATCTCGTAGTTTGTAAACTATGTATAAACATATTATTATTAATAAAATAAGTGTTATTTTATAAGCATTTACTCAATCCAATAAACTAAGATCTGAGGTTATTTTATGTAAATTTAAACAAGTATGTAGAGACATACATGTGGATCTTGTTTAAATAATAACCTAAATGGTATTTAGTAGATGGATAAGGTTGGGTACCTTATCCATGGTGACATTATGGATACGACCCACTTTGTAGATGTTACAAATGTTGTAAAGTGCTACAAATTATTTGACCCTGATCATTCATATAGAGACATACGAGCGAAGGTATCTTATACAAAGAGTTTGTATAAGACCGGACCACGAAATGATCAGTCTCTTTATATAACATCGTTGATAATAGAGACTTACATTTCACTAGGATGACCATAGGTGACATGACTTGAATCTTGAGTGAGTTGTGAACTCCTGCTTATGAAGACAGTCCTTTGATGTATGGGTGAGAGTGGCCAGATTGCCAACTCAACAAGCTTACCATTTTGAGGATTCGTCTAATTGGGGAGTTGAGAACTCAACTTCACAAGATGGAATTCACTCCTTCCCCAATGCAGGTATAAGTAGATAAATTGTTTCCTTAAGGACAGATTTCGGGTCTTGAACATAATGGCCACACCCTCTATTCCAAGAGAGGACTCAAACATAGTGAAACTATGACTTATTGTTCATTAGAGAAATTAGTGGTACTTAAGGAGTTAGTAGTAACTATAGGGGCAAAACCGTAATTTGGCCTAGCTGTACTTACGAGCAATTTGTGAAGGGTCATCGCACTGTTGATTGGTTATATCCAATTGACACAGAAATATATTTGTAGTGCGAAGAGTGCAGCTATCGGTCTTTAGTGAAGTGCCCGACAGTTAACGAATGGTGGATAATGTGATTAAAGAGTTTAGTTAGTTATTCACATACCGTTGGAGCTTCAAGCTATAGGTCCATAAGGTCCCCTTGGTAGCTCAATGAATTCAAGTTGAGAATAAGTTTTTGGATTAGTTTGAAATGTTCAAATTAACAAGAGGAATTCGATTATATATGATATAATTAAATTAATTCAATTATATATGATAAAATTGATATGATGTATTTGATACATTATTATTTGATTGAAGGAATTAATATAAATATGATTTATATTAAACTCCATAAAATAGAAAAAGAACTATGGTTTATATTTTGCATATGATGCAATATTAGAACTACAGGTTATAAATATAATACGATAAGTTAGTTATTATATTTATTTATAATTTATTAATTATATGATAATTGATATTTATTTTTCTCAATAACCGACCTTAGTGGGTGGTTATACGGTTTTTTATGGCAAAGCGAAATAAAAGTGAAAAATTGTTTTTCAAAATGATACTACAAAACGATTGACACAATTGACTATCGAGTGACTACACGATAAGGATCGAGTTTACTATAGATAGTACTCATATCTAAACGATCAAGCGTCGAGTCTATGTGATAGACCTTCATCCGCTACATGATTTTATCATTGTTTACTCGATTGTTTCCTGCTTCAATCTAATCCTTCCCTCATATCAAAATAAGTTAGAGCCCACAACTCCTAGATTCTCACACCGAGATTACCAAGACAATCTTGTGATAGTGTCCGATTCTGATCGAGGATCAAGTTGATACTCGTTGCTGGTGTTCGAGGGAATTCATGTTGATCGTTGTGTTCGAGTTTGATCGAGGGATACACTTGAAGAAAAGTTCTTCAAAGGTATTGTTTTTCTCATCATTTGTACTTAATTCAAAGTATACTGTAATTTATTGATTAATGCATAATCTGTTTAGTATGATTGTAAATGTTTGAGTTCTTTCACAATGGAGTTTGAAATGATCCACTTCCGCTCAAAGGTCCTCTATAATTAGAGTTCATTCACGATGAATGTTAAGGAAAAATTAGGGTATGGGTATGTTTACTTAATATAACATAAGTCTGAAACCCTTGAAAAGTTCAAAGAGTATAAGGCTGAAATTGAAAATGCATTACATAAGACAATTGAAACACTTTGATATGATCAAAGTGGAGAGTATATGGATTTGAAATTCCAAGACTATTTGATAAAACATGGAATTGTATCCAAACTCTTAGCATCTGGTACAC
Organism: Benincasa hispida; assembly: GCF_009727055.1. NCBI lineage: Eukaryota > Viridiplantae > Streptophyta > Magnoliopsida > Cucurbitales > Cucurbitaceae > Benincasa > Benincasa hispida. The sequence continues at coordinate 6,698 of NW_024065232.1, forward strand.
CTCGACAAAATGGTGTATTGGAAAGGAGAAATCGAACCTTTTTTTGACATGGTTCGATCTATGATGAGTTACACTCCCTTACCTGACGCGTTTTGGGGTTATGCAGTGCAGACTGCAACCTATATTTTGCATTGTGTTCCATCGAAGCGTGTTTTTTAAACACCTTTGGAGTTATGGAATGACTGTAAAGGTAGTTTATGTCATTTCAGGATTTGGGGCTACCTAGCATATGTGCTTGAGGCTAATCCTAAGAAATTGGAACCTCGTTCAAAATTGTGTCTATTTGTAGGCTATCTCAAAGGAACAAGAGGTGGTTTCTTCTATAATCCTAAAGATAATAAAGTGTTTGCATCGACAAATGCTACTTTTTTAGAAGAAAACCACACTAGGGAGCACAAATCGCCCAGTAAAATAGTATTGAATGAACTTTCTAGTAAAACTACTGAACTTTCAATAAGAGTTGTTGAAGAGCCAAGTACGTCAACAAAAGTTATTGATGTTGGTTCATCTAGTAGTCATATCCTTCTCAACTATTAAGGGAGCCACGATGTAGTGAGAGGGTTGCGAACTCACATGTTCGTTATATTGGTATAACAAAAATCCTAACCTTCATATTTGATGGCAATGTTGAGGATCCATTGTCTTATAAGAAGGCAATGGAAGATGTAGACAAAGATGAATGAATCAAAGTTATGGATCTCAAAATGGAATCTATGTACTTCAATTTAGTCTTCATATCTGATGGAGCTTTGAAGAACTTGATGGGGTGAAACCTATAGGTTGCAAATGAAGGAACCATTGAAGGTCCTTAAGCGGAAGCATGGGATCAGACTAAATACTCAAAATTTACATAGCATAAATTTTACAGAAAAAAATATAGATTGTGCATTTAAAAGATAATTGCAGCATGCTTAAAAACATAGGTTACGAAATAGAAAATAGGTTTAAGAAATCTTACCCTTGAAGAACTCTTCTTCACGAGATTCCTTCATGAATCTTCTCACGAACAATCTCGAACCCTCTAATCGTCAATGAGGACACCACCACGAATATTACCTCTGTAGGATTGTATCAATCGCAGCGGAAGAACAAGGATCATCTAAGCATTCAAATTCACTAATTTTGGCATAATATAAAGCATGCTTCTGCAGAAAAATGGGTTTCAAGACATACCTCTTAAAGAACTTCTTCAAAGCTCCATCTCCAGCTGCAATCTTCTCCACATCTTGTTGTAGACCACCTCAAGATCTTCTCCATTATTATCTTGGTGCTCTAGATTGAGTTGTGGNATAATCTATCATATAGAAGTTATTAAACTGCCACTAAAGTGTTCTATTTGGGTATATTTATACTTAGGTTCTTTTCGGCTAATAAAACAACCCTAAGTCTATGTGGTTTATCCAAGTATAACTCTTATAATTGGATTTTAACCTACGATGTCTAGGTGATAAACCATTTTATTACTCACATCACTCATGTATGCTCATAAAACTAGTTGCCAATGCTCAATAATTCGGCCATAATCCCCAGGTAGGAGGTGTTCCGTAACCCGTCAACTTAAGTACCCCCAGCCTTAGATAGGATTATATACTGGTTAAGTTTGTAACCTTGGTTTTATAAGTTTTAACAACTAAACAAGTGGTCAACCTATGTGAGCATGCAACTGTTGTTTATGGATTTTAAATGTCTAACCTAATTTTAACAACTTATAAAACTTTAGACATGCTAAACATCCACAACATATATAAGGCATTACTTTAATATAACATTTATATTAAATACAAGAAACCCTAACATGCATACTATATATTATAACAATTATAACATACTTCCAATGCATATTACATGCTTCCTATAGTGGGATTTTAAATCTAAATGGCATACTATATGCACATACAAGACTTATTTAATTATAACATACATCAAATGCATAAATAATTAAACACAGACTGATATGGTTTTAGTTTTGGCAAAAACAAGCAAACAAAACCTAATTATTACAAAACGGCTTCCAGACCGCTCCCGGACCGCTTGAACTGCTCCAAAACGAACTCAAGTAGCTTGAACCATACCCAAACCGTCTGAACCAGACCAACCGTCTGAATTGAACCAGCCAAGAACCATTCAAAGCTAAACCGGACCAGACACAAGAGAACTGGTCGAACCGACAGCCCTTGCACATGTTCAACATCTCGCTAAGTCTCATCGTTTAGCAATGACGACCATCATCAAGTATTTTGCCAAATCGTTTAGTAAATGCTTGATCGTTTAGCGCGCGAAAAGGTAAACGATCATTTAATGCCATCGTATAGCATTCAACGCATCGCCTAGCTCCCATATAGAGGTAAACGATCACGTAGTGCTATCACATAGCAACTCGACACATCATTTAGCTCCCGATCAAAGATAAATGATCGTTCAAGGCTATCGTATAGCTCTTCATCACTATTGCTTAGTTCTATCGTATATAACCAAACGATCGCTTAACACAATCGTCTAGCGCTGCATGGCATCGTTTAGTATATGTTGTATAGCTAAACGATCACTTAGCTCCATCGTATAGAACATCATCGTATCGTTCAACATCGTAGATAAACGATTTGTTTAGTTTCATCGCATAGAAACTTCAACGCATCGCTTAACACTTCGTCTACACGATCGCTTAGCTCCACATTTAAACATTGCTCAGCGTTGTCGCGTAGCACTTCATCGCATGCTTAGAGCGCATTGTTGTTAAACGATCGTATAGTACCATCGTATAGTAAATTCAACGTATCGTTTAGTTCCCACGCCAAAGCGAAACGATCGCTTAATGCTATCGTATAGCAAATTGAACGCATCGTTTAGCTCCCACAAGTACACGATCGTCTAGCGTTCAACATCACAGTGACCAACGCCCATTGCTATATGATCATCTAGCTTTTCTTCACATTGTGTAGCATCTGGAGCTAGACAATCGTTTAGCAACTAAAACCTCAGCGACAACAATAACAGAGGCTAATTTTTCTGGAACTGTAACTCGGCCTCTTTGCTTGTTTCTTCGATTTACAACTTAATTTCTACTCTAATGACTCCAAATAAATTATAGACTCTTGGGAACACATTAAAGCTCATCAAGCAAGAGCCAATTATAAATTTAAACGAGAAATTAAAGAGAATTAAACAGCCAAATCTCAGAAAACCATATTAGTGCATCAGTTTCATATTTCTCATATAAAATACCCATCAAACCAAAATTAAACCGAATTGAATGCTTATTTGATGCTCTGATACCAATTGTAGGATTGTATCAATCGTAGTGGAAGAACAAGAATCATCTAAGCATTTAAATTCACTAATTTTGGCATGATATAAAGCATGCTTTTGCAGAAAAATGGGTTTCAAGACATACCTCTTAAAGAACTTCTTCAAAGCTCCATCTCTAGCTGCAATCTTCTCCATATCTTGTTGTAGAACACCTCAAGATCTTCTCCACTATTCTCTTGGTGCTCTAGATCTTGTTGTGGGACTCAAAACAAGCTTGAATCAAGGGATGAAGGAGAAAAGCTCACTGCTGCAACAAGGTTGAAGAACCTTTCTTCAAACCAGTTTTTCTCTCAAAAACCTTTTGATTGCATGTCCGATGTTCACTCTAATTTTCTCATTATATTGCAGATCAACATGCAAAGAGAAGAGCTGCATGAGTTGCAACTCATGCTTGGAGAAGACAAGGCAAGTATATTGCTTCATGAGTGAGCTAGTTCAAAGATGGATAATGGAAAAAACCATTTTTCCATTAAAGTGTTTTAGTTTTCCAATTTTTCTTTTTCAATATAATCTAAAAATCAATTTTTCATTTAAAAAAATCTATTTGATTTTAAAAATGAAAAAATTAATTAATTTCATAAATTAATTAATTAATAAAACTTAATTAATTTAATATCAAATATTAAATTAATTTTACACATATCCATCTTTATATATTTAAATCATATTTAAATATATAAATTCTCCTATACCGTTTATTTCTAAAACTAAACATAATTATTTCTCATATAATTACTAATTTCCTTAATTCTAATCTGAACGTTTCAAATTAACTTATCACGCTATTCTAGAGCTAGTCCGTTACGAGCTAGTAGGGGGACCTCGTGGACCTACAGATCATGAGCTCCAACGATCTGAGATTAATTGGCTAAACTCATTAGACCAAATTAGTCTCCATTCGTTAACTAATGGGTCCTTCTACTAAAGCCCATAGTTGCACTCCCCTCACTGTAGATATATTATGTCCACATGATTTAACCATAATCAACAAGTCAACCCTAAACAGGTTGTTCGTAATAACAGTAGGGTCAAATATCTGTTTTACCCCCGAGATTACGTCTTATTCCTCAAGTCCCTTACTGATCCTCTAATGAACAACTGATTTGTAATCCAATCACCAAACCAAAATCTCTCAGCCCAGTGAGAGGGTGGGGCCCCTTGTTCAAGACCTGGATTCAGTACTTGAGAGAATAACCTTTCTCTTATCCCTAAATCGGGTAGGTGTAAACTCCGTCTTGCACCCTATGTCCCCAGCTATCTATCCAGTCTTACCCCTGAAATGGGAGTCTTATTGAGCCGGCGTNGATTGCATGCCCGATTTTCACTCCAATTTTCTCATTATATTACAGATAAACATGCAAAGATAAGAGTTGCATGAGTTGCAGCTCATGCTTGGAGAAGACAAGGCAAATATATTGCTTCATGAGTGAGCTAGTTCAAAGATGGATAATGGAAAAAACCATTTTTCCATTAAAGTGTTTTAGTTTTCCAATTTTCCTTTTTCAATATAATCTAATAATCAAATTTTGATTTTAAAAAAATCTATTTGATTTTAAAAATGAAAAAATTAATTAATTAATAACACTTAATTAATTTAATACCAAATATTAAAATAATGTTAACACATATCCATCTTTATATATTTAAATCATATTTAAATATATAAATTCTCCTATACCGTTTAATTCTAAAATTAAACATAATTATTTCTCATATAATTACTAATTCTCTTAATTCAATTTGAACTTTTCAAATTAACTTATCATGCTATTCTAGAGCTAGTCCATTACGAGCTAGTAGGGGGACCTCGCGAACCTACAGATCATGGGCTCCAACGATCTGAGATTAATTGGCTAAACTCATTAGACCAGATTAATCTCCATTCGTTAACTAATGGGTCATTCTATTAAACCCCATAGTTGCACTCCCCTCACTGTAGATATATTATGTCCACATGATTCAACCATAATCAGCAAGTCAATCCTTCACAGGTTGTTCGTAATAACGGTTGGGTCAAATATCTGTTTTACCCCCGAGATTACTTCTTATTCCTCAAGTCCCTTACTGATCCTCTAATGAACAACTGGTTTGTGATCCAATCACCAAACCAAACTCTCTCAGCCCAGTGAGAGGGTGGGGCCCCTTGTTCAAGACCTGGATTCAGTACTTGAGAGAATAACCTTTCTCTTATCCCTAAATAGGGTAGATGTGAACTCCGTCTTGCACCCTATGTCCCCAGCCATCAACATATACTTGAAATGCACATAATCTTCCAGTTCGATTCAAATATTCTACCTAGATTCATTATTTTTAACGCTTCCTCATAAACATGAAAAATGGCGTATGCGTCTTTTGAAGTACCCCTAGTGAGAGTATAGGCAGTTTCCCTTGCACGCCATGCTTTATCATAATTTATGTTTACACCGTACTCTTTCCTCATATCCTCAATGTTTGACGAGGTTTATAAACACGTCCTATGCCTGTAAACTTGTCTTTGATTAGTTGACCAACTAGTTGCTTGTATATGGTCACGATTCAGAATTCCAATAGAACATGTGTGTGAACAAGTATACTCTGTGATCTTGACTGTGATCTTGAATATATCACACCCGAACATCTTCACTACACGAAGGCTCCACTTACAAGTCTCCCTAATACATTTGACAGTGAACAAAGACTTGCTTGATTCCCTGACCTTCTATTCAAAATTATTGTTGTTGGACAAAATATATAATCTCATTTTGCAGTCCTCTTTACTCAAAAAAGTTGACCAACTTCAAATCTGTCCTAGATGAAGAGGTACCAGACATAATCAATTTTTCCTTACGACTTGAACTCACCTTTGTAGATAACTTCTATTCAAGTTAATCCTCTCATTGAAATCACAAAAACTTCTCTGCACGAACACAAGAACTCTTCCAAACTCATGAATGCAAAAAAAAAAAAAAAAAAAAAAAAAATCTCTGGACATCTCCAACTAGTTTCCTCGCTATTCTCAGGAATAAGTAAGGATGTGCGGGTTCCTTACTTTGGAAGGGAAGAATGATTTCTTGGTGAGAGGATAATTTCTTTGAGAGAAAAATTGTAGAGAATTTTGGATAAACCTGTTGTATGTTAACCTTTATGGCAGATCAATTTTCTTTCTCCTATTAACGAGAGGATGAACGAGGGGAGTTCTAACTCACTCCACTACTACGTTTGATTTTTATATTAATTTAAATTATATGGTAAAACCAAATATATAATTAAATTAATAAGGTTAATTAATTAACATTTAAATAACTAACCAATAAATATCATGTATTTGATAGTATTTGAATCATATTCAAACAACATTCTCTCATGTAACCTATAGTTTTAATATGAATCTCAATCATATAAATTTTAACCTATAGTTTTTGTATGAATCTCATTCACATAGATAAAATTTGAATGTCATTCAAATATTTATCTCTCTCATATCATAAACTACAATTTCTTGATCTTATTCAAAATTAACTTTATATTATAATATGTTGGATCGATATGGCAACCCTGAAGGGGGGTGAATAGGGTTTAATTAAACTTTTTTTTTCTAAATTAACCCAATTAAACTAATTAATATACTTTTTATAAATAATAAGAAAAATTCAATTTATGCAACAAATAAGATGACAAAAAGTGTGATAATTTAATTCTATCAAATTTTAGCAAATAAATAAGAACAAACTAAAACATACAATAAATTGCTTAAATTANCCCTCAACTGTGCGAATCCTAGGGCAATCTCGAATAAACAAGAGTTCATAGTTAGCTTAGGATTAAGATCGAGTTACCTAGGTCATCTGGGTGAAATAGTCAGTCTTAAACAGTAAACAACGTTATAAAGTAAGAGTGACTTATTTCTTGGTCCGGATCTTATGCAAACTCATTGCATAGGATGCCCCCACTCCTCATGTCATAACATGTACGTATTAGGATCATATCGCATGTAGCACTTTACAACTCTTTGTAACAACTACAGAGTAGGTCGCATCTAATGGTGTTACCAGAATAAGGTACCCAACCTCATTCATGTACCAAGATCATTTTGACTATTTACTCAAACCTGATCCACTCTTATGTGTCCACATAAAGTTCAAGTACTCATACAATAGTCATGGGTCTTAGTTTGTTGGATTTAGACTTTCATATAATTTATGAGATCAATAACAAATATAATAGAAAATGTTTATCATTTTACAAACTGCGAATTTTTAGGACATAAAACCCAACAATACTCCCACTTGGACTAAAACTCCAGTGGATCAAGATGTACAAATATATACAATGTTGAGTTTACATGGAGAGAATAAAATGTACAAATACAATAAACTAAGGTATTACAATACCCATAAATTCTCCCACTTGCCCTAGTGATACAAAACTCGTAGACCTAGTCCTACTAGGTAACCCTCGAATACTTTAGCCAAGAGGGCCTTCATAAATGGATCAGCTAAGTTGTCTTGGGAAGCAATTTGAGTGACAATGATATCTCCTCTGTGTACAAATCTCCCTAATGAGATGGTACTTCCGTTCGATATGCTTTCCCTTTTTATGGCTTCGTTGTTCCTTTGAATTTGCCACTGCTTCATTGTTGTCACAATAGAGAGTGACAGGCAGGTGCATGTTAGCAACTACTTCCAGATCTGTCAGGAATTTTTTGAGCCATACTGCTTCTTTTGCTGCTTTGGTTGCAGCTCAACTTCCATTGTGGAGTTCGCAATACAACTCTACTTGATGCTCTTCCACACAACTGCTCCTCCATTCAAAGTGAATACTGACCCCGAAGTTGATTTCCTCGAATCAATATCGGTCTGAAAGTCAGAATCAATGTATCTAGTAAGGATCAGATCCTTAGGACCATACACGAGCATATAATCTCTCGTTCTCCGAAGATACTTGAGAATGTTTTTAACAGTAGTCCAATGGTCATGACCAGGATTGGATTGAAATCTGCTGACAATTCCTACGGCATAGCATATGTCGGGACGAGTACACAACATAGCATACATCAAACTCCCATCTGCAGATGCATATAGAATTCGATTCATCTCCTCAACCTCTTGAGGCATTTTAGGACTTTGCTCCTTAGACAAGTGAATTCCATGCCTGAAAGGTAAAGATCCTTTCTTGGAATTTTGCATTTTATACCTAGACAATATCTTGTCTATATAA
>NW_024065233.1:0-1260 GCF_009727055.1 Benincasa hispida
AGAATATGTTTATTAATTTACAAACCACGAGTTTTAGGACATAAAATCCAACAAACTCCCACTTGGACTAAAACTCCTAGTGGAGTATCACAATGTTGAATTTAAGTGAGAAACATATGAGTATAATAAATATATGAATACAATAAACTAGGGCATATACCCAAAAGTTCTCCCATTTGTCCTAGTTTACAAATTACGTAGACCTAGACTCTGTAGGTGACCTTTAAACACTTTAGCCGTGAGGGCCTTTGTAAAAGGATCAACAATGTTTTACTCAGAAGATATCTGGGTCACTACAATGTCTCCACGATGTACAATTTTCCAGATCAGATGGTATTTGCGCTTAATATGTTTGCCGCACTTGTGGCTTCTTGGTTCTCTTGAATTTGCAACTGTACCACTATTATCACAATCATATTTGGAACGACTTCCAAATCTGTCAAGAATTGCCTCAATCATACTGCTTCCTTTGCTGCTTCACAAGCAGCTACATATTCAGCTTCCATTGTGGAGTCCGCAATATAGTTTTGCTTTACATTTCTCCACCCTACTGCTCTTCCATTCAGAATGAACACTGATCCTGATGTAGATTTTCTTGCATCTTTATTGGTTTGAAAACCAGAGTTAGTGTATCCAATAAGGATCAAATCCTTAGTACCATACACGAGCATGTAGTTCCTTATTCTCCTAAGATACTTGAAGATATTTTTAACAGAAGTCCAATGATTATATCCAAGATTAGAATGATACCTACTAACTATCCTTACTGCATAGCATATGTCAGGTCTAGTATATAACATTGCATACATCAGGCTCCCTATTGCGGAAGCATAGTGAATGCGTCTCATATCCTCAACGTCTTAGGTGTCTTAGGACATTGATCCTTTGACAAATGAATTCCATATTTGTAAGGTAACAAACCTCTTTTGGAATTCTGCATGTTATACCTAGACAACATTTTGTCTATATAAGTTGCTTGAGACATGACTAGTGTTCTGTTCTTGCGGTTCCGAAGAATCTGAATCCCGAGAACATACTGCACATTTCCTAAATCTTTCATTTGGAACTGCATTGCTAGCCATTTCTTGATTTCAATTAGGTAACCTACTTCATTCCCAATGAGTAGAATATCGTCAACATATAAAACTAAGAACGCTATAGTAGAATTGACGATCTTCTTGTAAACACAAGGCTCGCCAACATTCTGTTCAAAACCATAAGATTTAATCGCAGTATCAAGTCTTATATTCCAAGATCTAG
>NW_024065234.1:0-1521 GCF_009727055.1 Benincasa hispida
CATATGTTGTATTATCACCAAATTCCACCATGAACTCTTCAACAACACCAAGTAGGAGTTGCCCTACATGCAACCATTTTCTAATGCATGATTTAAGGCTATATAATTAAGTTTCATAAATGGAAATTTAAAAAAAAAAACAAAACAAAACAAAAAAACAAAAATGATTGAGTTCTTTTTCCTTACTACTGTAAAACCGAAACCGTACTCCACCTTCACTAATTCATATTTGATGCAGCTTGATTAGGGTGTTTCCACCACACATTCTTTGTTGAGCATAGTTAAGAAGATCTTGTTGGTGGTCTATCTGAAGAATCGAACTCAAACTTATGGAGATTCTACTAAAAACACGAAGAGAACTACAAAGGTATTGTTATGTTCAAACCCTCTTTTGAAAACTACATGAGTAGCATGTTTAAAACTCAAATTAAATGTAGTTTAAGTGCTTATTGATTCTGAATTATTCCGTTGCATGTTATATTACCCCTTCAATTGGTATCAGAGCATGATTTAGACGCTTAACTAATGTTAATTTGAGTTTGGTGGGTGTTCTTCATGAACAATATCAAAATGGTATGATAATATGGTTTTCCAAGGTTTTGGCATTTGAATCTTTTCAACTATATTGTAACTCTTGTAATTGGCTCTTGTTTGATGGGATTTAATATGTGTTTAAGAGTCTGTAATTCATTTGGAGTCATTAGAGTTGCAATTAGGATGTAATTGAAGAAAGAAATTAAGAAGGTCGAAGCAGCAAGTACTGGAAATTCGAATTTCTGTCAGATACTCGATGCTCGATGGGATACTCGATAGCATTCTCGATGAAATTTCATGAAATACTCGAGATGCCATACTCGATGGTCCTCGATGCATCTACTTGATGTTATTTCATGAAATACTCGATTCTGATGCTGGATGCCTTACTCGATGGTCGACGGTGTCTACTAAATAGTATTTTTGTTAAATATCTGATACTCGCTGTCATACTCGATGCTTACTAGCATACTCGATGTTGGTTGATTGCTGATACTTGATGTGTTTTGCCCGGTTCAATTTGGTTCGAGTGGTCTAGAAGTTTTTGAAGCCGGTTTTGCTGATTTTTGTAGTAGTTAGACTTTTATTTATTTTAAAAGTTCCAAAACCAAAAACCATATCAGTTTTATATTTAATTATTTACGCATTTTGATGTTTATTATAATTAAATATTTTTATATATGCATAAAATATGCCATTTAGATTTAAAATCCGACCATAGGTAAACATGTTACATGCATTATTGTACGTTATAATAAGTTATAATATATAGTATGCATGTTTTAGGGTTTGTTAAAAATTGATGTAATTGTTATATTGATTTTAAATATCATTTAAGCATGTTATGGTATATTAAAACATGTTTATTTTATAAGTTTGTTATAAAATGAAATTAGACTTTAAAATCCATAACAAAGATAAACAAATGCTCAATTAGGTTAACAACTAGTTTTAGCTGTTAAAATAGATTGTCACCTTATAAAATTT
>NW_024065234.1:1651-3656 GCF_009727055.1 Benincasa hispida
ACTTAGGTTGTTTAAAGTTAGCCGTTTTTAAACCTAAGTAAATAAATATCCAAACATTTAGAACAGTTCAGTGGGAGATTAACAATATATTCGATATATAGTTATTAGCTCTCACATCCTCAAGAGTTCAAACCGTTGAGATCCATGCCCGGCTTCGTGTTGCTTTTATCGCAACTACTCCATTTGGAAAGTGTTTGCATGGGTCAATAACAAGGTGAATGGGGGAAGTAGTTCATAGTAAGTGGGTGAAGGAAATGTGTCAATATTATCCTACGGTCTCCTCCATTAGTTTGAACATTGAGATTTCTACATTGCACTTGCTATCGGTTTTAGGCGACACTAGCTAGTCATTAACCATAGTGATCCCCATGAAGGGTTGTAACATAGGATTCAGAACAACCCAAGTATCAGAAATGAATAGGGTATTATAGTTCCGTCTTGGATATTATCTTCACCTTGGGGGCATATTCATACCATTCTATAAGATCCCAAAATGGCAGGTCACACTTACAAGAATTACTAATTATAGGAATATAGAGTTATTCTGATATAGTATTTGGTCAGGATTGTCTTGCTTCAGTGGAAATATTTTTTACTAGCCACAGTAGCAACTATTTTGAATCAGTGAAGTATCATTGAAAAATAAATAAAGAAAAATGGGTACTTTATTTCTTTCCTAAAATTTTATTTAGATGCATACGTTCAATAGAATTTGTTTAAATTTTTTAGTAATGTCAAATTCAATTATACAACTGCATGCTAAAGATAAGTTTGACAGAAAAGGATATTCAAACTGGACATCCAACATTAATACAATATTAGTTGGGATGATTTGTGGTTTGTATTAACGGAGGAATGTCCTCTGATTCCCAGTACAATAGCGAACCGAAATATTTGAGACATCTATGATCAGTGGGTTAAGGCTAATGAAAAAGCTAGGGCTTATATCTTAGCAAGTATATCTGATGTATTTAATAAGAAACATGGGATAATGCCCACTGCCCGTAAGATAATGGCGTTGCTCCAGGAGATGTTTGGGCAACCGTTATCCTCTGTTCGACATGAAGCCATTAAGTATGTTAGAGAAAATGTTCTCGATATGATGGTCAATTTTAATATTGTTGAGGCTCATGGGGCGATGATAGATGAAATCAGTCGAGTCAGTATGATATTAGAATCTCTTCCGATAACCTCAAAAGCTAATTTGACGATGTTCCATATTCTTAGCAGGATTGCACATGGGCAAACCTAGATCCAATACGTAAACTAGCTTTCGTCCTATCCATAACTCAGAAGGTGTTTTTGAAAACACTCTTAGAGGAACGTTATTCAAAATGTAGTGAAGTCTCTTACTACTACAGACTGTGTTAGCCAACTGGCAATACCATCATGGACGAAACCACGTCCTCAAGGATTTGTTTCTCCTTTAGACACTGTTGCTCGAGGCTCCCGGTGAGACGAGTTGTGAATGATCCCTTGTTCCTACTATTAGTCCTAGATTTCATCAATACTCCCATCTCGTGTGTGGTGTGTGTCTTAATAGATTTACCTAATTGGTTCTCAACCTCGGTCTTACTTCCTTGAACTTTTTAGAGCTCAGACTGTAAATGAATTAGGTTTAATTTAACTGTACCTTGATATTCATCTATAAAGCTCAATGAAATATTCTAACTCTTTCGGCTAGTTTTTTTTACACTTCAGTCGTCACAGAGGTTCGATGCACAAGTTCAGTTTTCTTTAGCTCGAAACATTTTCAAGGGCCAAAAAGATCTTTTTGTCATTTTCCTTTTGAGACATGACTATCTGCTTTGGTAAAGGACATACTTCTAACTTTTTTGAGAAGTCTCTTTTTTAGCTAATTTACTTCACCTTTTTAGGTGCTGATCCATTATGACTCTATACTGGTTTACAGAGTATCAATATACTAACCTGATATGATATGTACATTGTAGAGTGTTTCATGTGTCATAAAGTCCGTTGTATATGGACCAAGCTCGTAGATATC
>NW_024065235.1:0-12965 GCF_009727055.1 Benincasa hispida
TATATTCAAGTCATCAACATATACAGTTATAATAACAAATCCTGATTGTGATTTCTTTATAAAAACACACGGACATATTGGATTATTTTGATATCCTTCTTTCAATAAATATCCACTCAGGTGATTGTACCACATCCGTCCTAATTGTTTCAATCCATATAGTGATCTCTGTAACTTTATTGAATACCATTTCTAGGAATTTGATGTATATGTTTCACATACCTTAAATTCTTCTGGGATTCTCAATCATTATCAAGAGATTCATATAAATATGCTGTGACTAAATCCATAAGATGCATATCCAGACTTTTATAACAGTCAAGCCAATTAAATATCTTAATGTAATTACATCTACCACTGGAGAATATATCTCCTCATAATCAATATCAGATTTTTGTGAAAAATCTTGTGCAACTAGTCTTGCTTTGTATCTCGTAACCTCATTATTTTCATTTCTCTTTCTCATAAATACCCATTTGTATCCCACAGGTTTGACACCTTCTGGTGTTCAGACTACTAGTCCAAAAACCTTCCGTTTTGAAAGTGAGTTTAATTATGCCCCGATTGCTTCTTTTCACTAAAGCCAATATTTTCTATGTCGATATTCTTCAACAGATTTTGGTTCGAGATCCTCATTTTCAGATATAATATCAAGAGCAATATTATATGCAAAAATATTGTCAATAACTACATTAGTTCAGTTTCATCTTTTTCTTGTCATGACAAGAAAGTTTGGAAATATTGTCATGACAAGAAAAAGATGGAAAGTTTATTGAAAACTCATTACTATTTTTAGGTATTTCACTTTACTGCTAGTCATGTCAAGGATTTCTTCATAGATATTTATATCCTTAACCAAGTCTTTTTTTTACTATAAATTATTTTTTGTTTTCGAGGATTTTTATCTTTGGAACTCACTGGTCTATCACATTTCTGGCATGTTCCAGACTCATTAGCGACAACTTGTTGTGTTGGAATATCGATTTGCAACTATTATATGTGACTTAATTACTTTCTTTGCATCTATAAATGCATTTGGTAATTGATTTGCTATATTTTGCAAATGAATTATTTTCTTAACTTCAAGTTCACATTAATCTGTACGGGGATCTGAATAAGATAGTAACGATGCATTCCATGTAATTTTTTTTCTAATTTCTTAATTCCCCCCTAATGCTAGAAAATTTGTCTTATTAAAATGACAATCAGCAAATCGTGCAATAAATACTTCACCCATAAGAGGTTTAAGATATTTAATAATTGATGGGAATCACATCGAACGTATATTCCTAACCTCCTTTGAGGACCCATCTTAGTGTTAAAAAAAACATGTATAAAATAGAAACAAATAGAATCAATAAGCACTCTAATTACACTAAATTTGAGTTTAAAAGCATGCATAAAATAGTTTTACAAAAAAGAGGGTTTCATAGATATACCTTTGTAGAAACACTTCAAATCCTTGCTGAAGTCCATGAAATTGATCTCCACAAAAATCACTAACTTTTTTCAATTGTATGACCTTCATAAATCTAATTTATGAAGTATTTAACAAGCTTAATCATGCAAGCACTCATCCATTCAGCCAATTGACACCTCAATTAGCACTAAGTAAAGTGGTCAAGGTGTCAAAAAGTGGAAAATCCCACTACCAACATAACATCAAATGTTGGATTTTCCCACTTTGAAATTCAATTTTCAAATTAAATTAAATTAAAATTAATTTTTCTAAAAAAATAATTTTTCTAAGTTTTAATTTTGATTTAATTTAAATAATTAATTATAAAATAATAATTTAATATCAAATATTAAATTAATGAAAAACCTAATTCAATCCTAAATCCTATTCATGTATTCAATATTTAAATATTATAAACTCTTCAATTTATGTTTAATTTCAATAAATTAAAACATTTAATTATATCGAGTATAATTATCCAAACCCTAAAATTGAATTTGAACATTTCAATTTCAAAACCCTAATTTTGAATTTTGAACACTTCAAATTCGCTCAATTTTCTAATCCAAAGTGTAATGTTTTATGAGCTAGTAGAAGGACCTTATAGACTTACAGATCATGAGCTCAAACGATTTGAGATTAATTGTATACCCTTTAACATGAGTCAATCAACATTCGTTAATCCTAAGATATACCACTATAGTTCGATGGTTGCACTCTAGATATATTTCTGTCTACTTGATTTAACCATAATTAGTAAGTTGATCATTCACAGGTCATTCGTATTTATATTTGGGTCAAAATTACCGTTTTATCCCTGTAAATACATCTTACTCCTTAAGCTCTCACTAATCCTATATTGAACAATTGGTTTATAGTCCAACTCTTGGCCATGAAAGGGCGGGGTCCCTTTGTTCAAGACTAGGAATTAGTACTTAAGGGAACAACCTATTTGCTAACCTTAAAACGGGTAGAAGAGAATTCCATCTTAGGACCATGTCTTCAGCTATTTATTCGGTCTTATCCCCAAAATGGGAGGCTTGTTGAGTAGTGGTGTTGAACTACTCTCACTTATGCAGATCAAAGGATAATCTCGAATAAATAGGAGTTCATAGTTAGCTTAGGATTAAAATTGAGTTACCCTAGGTCGTCGAATTGAAATAGTCAATTTTAACATTAAACGGTCGTTATAAAGAAAAAGTGACTATTTCATGGTCCGGTCTTATAAAAAACTCTTTTGCATAGGATGCCCCTACTCGCATATCTCCACATGAATGTTTTCGGGATTACGTCGTTTGTATCAGTATACAAAGTAGGCCACATCCATAGTGTCCCCAGGACGAGGTACCCAATCTCATCCATATACTTATAAACCTTTTTGGTTATATACTATAACTTGATCATCTTTTATATTTCTACATAAAGTTACAACATTCATACAATAGCCATGGATCCGTTTATTGGATTTTTATTATATATTGCAAATTCAATAACACTATCGAATAAAAACTTCAACAATACTTTTAATGATAAATAGAAAATGTTTCCATGATTTACAAACTGCGTGTTTTAGTATTCCCAACACTTAGTGCGTTGTGGTGGAGCAATTAGAACATATACTGCACACAAAATTTTTTTCAGATGAGAAATATTTGGCTCATGATCATAAGCTAATTGTAATGGTGAGTACTTATGATAAGCTACTGGCCTAATGCATACAAGTGACACTACATGCAAAATAACATGTACCCATGCAGGTGAAGGAAGCTTAGCTCTCATAAGTAATGGTCTTGCAATTAATTGCTAACGTTTTATAAATGATTATGCTAAACCATTTTGTGTATGAACATGAGCTACAGGATGTTCAACACTTATCTCAATTGACATATAATAATCAAAAGCTTGGGATGTAAATTCACCAGCATTATCAATACGAATGGTCTGAATTGTATAATCAGGAAATTATGCTCTTAACTTAATTATTTGAGCAAGTAATCTTGCAAATGCAAGATTTCTACTTGTTAATAAGCATACGTGTGACCATCTACTGGATGCATCTATTAATACCATAAAATATCAAAATGATCCACTTGGTGGGTTAATAGGTCCACATATATCACCATGAATTCATTCTAAAAATGCAAGTGATTCAATCCCCACTTTAACTAATGATGGTCTAATTATTAATTTGCCTTGAGAGTAAGCATCAATTGATAATTCATTAGATTGAAGAATTTTCTGGTTCTTAATGGGTGTCCATTTGGATTCTTAATAATTCTCTTCATCATTATAGATCTCAAATGACCCAATCGATCATGCCAAATTGTAAATATGTTTGGATTCATTAACTTCAGTTTCATTGTTATATATGTTTCAATTACTCGTTTATAAGTATAATACAATCCAGAAGATAAAGCAAACAATTTTTTCAATATACGTTCTTCATTTGAGACAGTAGAGAAAAACCATTGCAATGTATATCTTTAAAACTTAGAAGATTCCTCTTTGGTTGACTAGAGAACAATATATTGTTAATTGTAAATTTTGTTCCTTTAGGCAAAATAATATTTGCTTTTCCAAAACCTTCGATCAAGTTTACAGAATCTGAAATATTGTATTTACTTTCGCTTTCAACATTGTCAATTTGGAAAAGTATTTTTTATTTATAGGTATTTTATGTGTAGTTACACTGTTTGCCAGACATAGATCTTCTTTGCTCATTTTTGAAACACCCAGCATATGAAAATGATCCATGTTTCTTCATTAAAAGAAAATAATTACAATAAGAAAAACAACAATTAAAATATACAAAAGTTACTAAAAAGAAAAAAATGAAGATAGATAAAAGAAAACAACAACAATAAGTCTAGATATTCTCAAAATCAAAAGAAACACTTGATGTTCCACCAATTATGCCAATTTTTCTTTAGGAGATTCAAAGAAGTCCGCCACATCCAAATTTTTCATGTGAGATGAGTCAAATATGTCATTATCCTAATATGCAAAATTTGCTTCCACATTTTTTTCTTTTTCCTTTAGGGAGACATGATAGAGGTCAACTAAGTGTTTTGACGTATGATAGGTACGTGACCAATGCTCAGTCATTCCAAATTGGAAGCATTTATTTTCAACACTTTTTGAACTTTTATCATGTGGACCTTTTCCTTTGTGATCATCATTTAGTGTGGTTCTTTTAAAATTTAAATGATTAGAACGATCACCATGAAAATAATAATAATTTCTTCCTCTACCACGGTCATGACCTCGACCTCGACCTTGACCATGATTATTAACATTCACAATATTCACTTCAGGAAATGGTGTTATTCCAGTTGATCGAGATTCATGGTTTTTCATCAATAACTCTTTATTTTGTTCGGCAATGAGAAGACATGAAATTAGTTCAGAATATTGTTTAAAACCTTTCTCTCGATATTGCTGCTGCAGGAGCATATTCGATACATGAAATGTAGAAAATGTCTTCTCTAACATATTAGCATCAGTAATTTTTTCTTCGCATAACTACAATTTTGAATTGATTTTAAATAATGCGGAATTGTAATCACTTACTAATTTAAAATCTTGTAGCCTCAAATGCATCCACTCGTAATGGGCTTTAGGAAAATAACTGTCTTTTGATGATCATACATTTCTTTCAAAATTTTCGTAGCATCCAAATGAATTTCGGCATCGAGCACTCAGAACAAATAATTATTGCCATTAATGTCAAGGGTTGCGAATTCTAATTTGTGAAAACACTATCACAAAATATTGTATTTATATTTGAAATTCAATATGTATTAAATATGAAAAATAACATTTAATTTATTAATTATAATAAAGAAGAAAAAAATGACTTACGTTCAACGATGGAAGCAACAGGAGCGCGTACTGATAACGTATTGTGAAATTGAGGAGCATGACGGGAACATAGATATGGGGAAAATATAACATAATAATATATTTATATAATAATAAATAAATAAAATATAATATAAAATAAAATAACTAAAATTATAAAATTAAATAATATGAAAATTAATGGAATTTTGAAGTAGATTTCTCACCGATGTGCATTCTGTTGAGATCCACCAAATGGCAACAAAGTGACAAGTAGGATATGGATTTAGATGGATACTAAGCATGAAAGGCACATGGATAATATGAAAAATGACACATGATTTTTATGATACTAAGTACTGGACATCTATTTTTATGATATTTATAATAGGGTGTATTTTTACGGGGGATTGTTGATATTTTGAGTTGGGAAAATGTGATTTGATCAATGAATGAGCGAGAATGACGTGGGGATGTAATTGATATTTTTCTTTTTCAATTTTGGATGCAAGTAGTTTATTACCGTAACCACAAAAAAGGGAAAATGGAAATAGAAATTAGGGTGGTCAGTCAACTAATTGTCACTTTTTAAGTGTTCATAAACAATTTTTTTTTTTTTATAATCTTTATTGTCAAATTATAATTTATAGTTGTTTTTTCTTTTTGTATATTTCATTTTCTTATTTTTTATAAGAATATTTTATTTCTTTATTTGTAATTAGCTCTTAATGGGTAAGTGTTTCCTTTGTATATTTTTTCCTTCCAAATTTTTTTTTCTTGTAATCTCTATTTAAGATTAGCCTTGTAACCTATTCTAATTAATTAAGAAAGAATTATCTTCTTGAGTATTGAGATGGTATAAGAGCTTTGAGGCGTTTTTCTTTTTCTAGTTGGCCTTCATTGCCAATTAGGTTTACTCTTCATTTTGTGAACATTTTCTTCACACTCATTGAACACAGTGGGTATTTTTATTTTACTGGAGGCTTGCTTGTTTGGAGGCTGCAGCTTCTTTTTCACTTGTGTTGCACATCCCATCCATGAGTATTTCTTTCTGCATCATTCTTTTTTTTTTTTTTTGCATTGCGACCTAGCCGTCAATCCAACAATATGTAAGTGTCTACCAAAGTCACCAAAGAAGCTCTGCTAGAGGAAACCAATAAAAGTATAGCCATAGGGGATGTTCAAAATATTCATCCTAATTATCGGGTGGATGGTAAAAATTTTCTCAAATGGTCTCAACTTGTCCGTACCTTTCTAAAAGGCAAAGGAGAATTGGATCATGTAACTGAGACCAGACCCAAATTAGGCGACCCTAAGTTTGATGCATGGGATGAAGAAGACTCAATGATTATGTCCTGGTTGTAGACTTTCGATGACACATACGGTTAGTGATACATGCATGTTTCTTTCAACTGCCAAAGATATATGGGAAATAATGAAGGAAACTTATTCAAAAGTGAAGGATGCTGCACAAATATATGACATCAAGACTCGTATTTTAGGAACAAAACAAGGGAGTCAGACAGTGACAGAACATTCAACTATTCTTCAAAGCTTGTGGCAAGAGTTGGATCATTACCAATGTGTTGAAATGAAAGGCACTGAAGATGTGGCTATTTTAAAAAAAATGATTGAAAAAGATCGAATTTACACGTTTCTTGCAGCTCCTAATGTTGAATTTGATGCTATTGGAATACAAATTTTGGGAAAAGATCTGTCATCTCTCAACGAGATTATTGGCATTGTCAGAAGTGAAGAATCTCGTTGCAGTATTATGCTGGAATCACAAGCAGAAGGATCGGCCATGAAGGTAGGAGGTATCAAAATGAATGATCAAATCACTCATGTTGAATCTAACAATTAGGAAGGAGGAAAATCAGGAAATAAGGATCTAGTGGTGTGCACTTATTACAAAAAACCGAGGCATACCAAAGATAAATGTTGGAAGTTGCATGGCAAACCTACTAACTATCAAAATTCAAACCCTAAAAATTGGGCCAAATAAAGGTTACATAAATAAAGGGTATGGTCAAGCTCATATTTCAGCAACTCAGAAAAGCGAAGGGACTGAAGAGCCACTTGAAAGAGGAGTGTTGAACTCCAACGAAATTGAAAAGTTGAGTCTCGTAGAAACCTTGCAAAAGACTCCTAGGTTCATGTTCGGTAGCCTTTTTAGGTACAACTTCTCAACCTAAACTCTATGCTTGGATTATTGATTCTAGTGCAACTGACCATATGATAAGTAGTAGTCATAAATTTATAACCTATAGTGTTGGGATATATACTCTAAAGCCTCATAATTAATATGTTATTTGAAATAATGAGTGATTATTTTGTATATGCAATTATCCATTAAAGAAAGATCCAAGGTTATTCTATTTAACATAAACATGTATGTGGTTGACATATAGGTGGATCGTGTTTAAGTAATAACCTAAATGGTTCGTAGTATATGGATATGGTTGGGTGCCTTATCCTAGTGACAATATAGATACGACCCACTTTGTAATTGTTAAAAAAATTGTAAAGTGTTACAAACAATTTGATCCTAATCGTTCATGTGGAGACACACAAGTGGGGATATCCTATATAAAGTGTTTGTATAAGACCGGACCAGAAATAATTAATCTCTTATTATAACACTGTTGACTGAAGAGATTAACATTTCATAAGATGATCGTAGGTAACTCGGCCTTAATCCCGAGTAGGTTATGAATTCTTGTCTATAAGGCAGTCCTTTGATTTATATGGATCAGAATGACCAAATTTGCTGACTCAGTAAGTCTACCATTTTGGGAATTTGTCAGAGTAGAGAGTTGGAAACATAAGTATACAAGATGGAATTCATTCATTCTCGTCTTTAGGGTAAGTAGATGAATTTCTCCTTAAGTACTGCCTCCCAGTCTTGAACAATAGGGCCTCTCTCTCTCATTGGCCCGAGAGAGTTTTGTTCATGGTAGGACCATAAATAGATTGTTCATTAGAGGATTAATGGACTTAAGGAGTTAGATTCAATTACAAGAATAAAATGATAATTTGACCCAGCTGTAATTGCGAGCAATTCATGAAGGGTTGACTTACTGTTGATTGGTTATATCCTTGGACATAAAAATATATCTATAGTGCGAAGAGTGCAGTTGTGGGGCTTTAGTGGAGTAACTTGTCGTTAATGAATGTTGATTAATTAGTTAAAGAGTTCAATAAATTAATCTCTTATCATTTGAGCTTCTAATCCGTAGGTCCATAAGGTCTCTTTGCTAGCTCACTAAAGGTAAAACAAGAATCAATCATTTTGGATTAATTTGAATTGTTCAAATTAAATAAGAAAATTAATTGTATAAGATGCAATTAATATAATGCATATAGATACATTATAATATAAAGTTTATTTTGGATAAGATTCAAAATTATAGATAAAATTTGAATAAGATTCAAATATTATTTATATGAATGAGATTCATATAAGACTATAAATATAAATTAATATAAATATGATTCATATTAAAACTATAGGTTAAGTTTAATATGAGTGAGATTCATATTAAACCTATAGTATATGAGAGGAAATATATTTAAATAGGATTCAAATGTGACACTAATTAAATTTATGATGTTTAATTAATTGATATTAATTAATTAGATTAATTAATATTAGTTTAATTTAATTTACTATTAAATTCAATATAAAAGTTAACTCCCTTGCTATGAGAGGAGTTATCTCCTCTCTCACATGTAATTCATAGAAAAAGTGTTGTGATGTTGATGGAAGAGGAAGAGTTCTTCTGGACAAGCATCTCACAATTTTTCCTCTTTACTAGATTAAAATCTCTCTCTCTCAAAAGTAACTTTACGAAAAATTCCTCTGTAAAGTTGGTTTTCCCTTCTCCAAATAACGATCCCACCATCTTGATTCTTGCTGGAGAATAGAAAGGAAGGCCTCATGGTGGTGTCCTATTGAAGTTCGTGCTGAAAAGTTCGAGGGAGATTTTCACTATACGAAGAGTTCGTGATAGTTTGTTCGAGAGGAAAGCATTGAAGATTGTCTCCAAGGGTTAGTCTTTTCCTCTTTTCCTTGTAAAGCATGCTTGTAAATTTATGTTTATCCTATAATATATATGTCTATTTTTTTCATGATTTCCAAAATAAATTTTGATTGCACAAGCATTCATGCTCTTTTGCTAGGGAATTCAATTCCTTCAATTGGTATCAGAGCTAAATCGTGCTTTTGATTTTTGTTTTGGATTGAAAAATAGACAAATGGTGAGTAGCTTTCTATGCATTTGGTGTATGGATTTAAAAATTGGATGTTTCGTATTTCACATTTAGTTTATTGCTTTAATTTGATTAAAGTTGCTAGGGTTTGTTGTTTTGGGCATTTTTTTATGTAATCGAGTATGTAAGTCTGTGCCTTGAAGCTTCGACAAGAGTTGTTAAGGAAAAAAGATCAAAATCGGAGTATGACTCAGAACTAAGTAGGGACATGCATTCTGTAAACCCTTAGCTTTGTTTTACTAGTTAATTATGTTTGAGTCCTCTTAATTACGAATTTAAGTTTTTGTAAGTATGACTGTACGATTATTGAATTAGTTGAAATGGATGAAAAGGTTAATGTGTACGTATGTAAAGGTTAAATAAGGAAAGATATTCTGAGTATTGAAGGATGAGCTTACGGGTGAGGTAGAAAGAAA
Source organism: Benincasa hispida (assembly GCF_009727055.1). Taxonomy (NCBI): domain Eukaryota; kingdom Viridiplantae; phylum Streptophyta; class Magnoliopsida; order Cucurbitales; family Cucurbitaceae; genus Benincasa; species Benincasa hispida. Next base: position 9,988 of record NW_024065235.1, read on the forward strand.
ATTAACACTTAGAAGAAAATAGAGAATTGTATACGATGAAGTTATGTCACGTTACGCGGCCAGTCATGTTGAACTATGCAACCAGAAGTTTAAGAAGAGGACATTACAACTAATATGGTCCATGAAGTATGGTGAAGGCCAAAAAAGAAGTTAAGCTGGCTCTCGTGTGAGTCAGAGTTGGCCGAGGTTGGTAAAGAAGTATGCGACCAAATTCACATGAGGTTGGTGAAGTTCAATGTAGGTAGTGTGCGAGTGACCAAATTTCCTAAGCAAACACTCCAAGGGGATGCAAAGGCAGTGTGTTAGGAGGGTTGCAAAGTAAGTGTTGGTCGAGAGGCTTAGAAGTAAGGAAACAAGGCTACCATGGGTTGACGTAGTGATGATGTCGATTGATGCGATGATATACTCTATTTACTCGTAATTGTTGGGGTTGATGCCCTAAAGTCTCGTGTCCTGTAGTTTGTAAACAGTATATACGAACACCAGTGATTGTTAATATATGATATTTACTTCACATCTTATTGTTTTGCTCGATTATTTGTTTATTTGCTTTATCGCAAACCAAATAAACATAAAATCCCTAGTTATCTGTATGTGACTCAAGCATGTATGTGGTGACATACAAGTGGATCATGTCTTGAGTGATAACAAAAATGTCTGTAGTATATGGATATAGGAGGGAAACCTTATCTTGTAATACTACGGACGCGGCTCGCTTTGTGGAATGGTCACAAGTGTTATGATTGCCACAGATGGTCTGATCCTGATCATTCGTGTTGGAGACATGCGAGCGGGGCGTTCTATACAAAGAGTTTATATATAAAACCTGATCATGAAGTGTTAATGTCTCGTTATATAACACCGTTCATGATAGAGACTTCACTTCACTAGAATGACCATAGGTAACATGACTCAATCCTGAGTGAGTTGAGAAACTTCTGCCATTGAGGGCGTTCTTTGATTTGTAGGGTGCGATTGCCAAGTCGTCGATTCAAACCTACCATTTTGGGGATTCGTCTGATTTGGGAGCTGGACTCAGCTACACAATATGGAATTCACTTCTTCCTCGAGGCAGGGGTAAGTAGATAGATGGCTCCCTTAAGGGCTGATTCTGGGCTTGAACAATGTGGCGCCACACACCTTCTCTTGGCCCGAGAGGTGTTCACACATAGTTGGACATGTTGTATTGTTCATTAGAGGAATCCGTGGTACTTAAGGAGTGAGATGTAACTACAGGGCAAAACGGTAAATTGGTCCAGCTGTACTTACGAGCATTTGTGAAGGGTCATCGTACTCATGATGGTTTATATCCGATGGAACAATAAAATAGTATCTGTGGTAAGAAGAGTTCAGCTGTTGGTCTTTAGTGGAATCACTGACAGTTAACGGATGGTGAATCTCGTGGCTAAAGAGTTTAGTCAGCTATTCACGTACCATTGGAACTTGAGCCATAGGTCTATTAGGTCACTTGGGTAGCTTGGATAAAGTCGAGAACCAGTGTTTGGGTTAATTTGAAATGTTCAAATTGATAAGAGGAAGTTTCAATTATATATGATTTAATTGGACTAGTTATTTATATATGATATAATTGGCTAAATGTAAGAGATACATTATTTTGGAGGAAATTAGAATATAAAATATGATTTATATCAAGTAGAGGAGAAAAATACTATAGTAGATATATGATATCAAACTATAGGATATAAATATAATATAATTAAATTTATTAATTAATTAATTGATTAATTATTTGATAATTAACCGAATTAATCCACGTTCGGAACGTGGGAAGTGGGGATCGAAGGTTTATGGTAACCGCGGGTTAAAGCTATAGAAAATGTTTTCATTTTAATTATTTAATCGTGAATTCAATATCGCCCGCGCCTAAAAAGAATCTGTGAAAGAGCGATCGCGAGAGCCTATAACGATAGAAGCTTGTTCGTCTAAACGATCATCTAGTTCACACGTTCTCTAAACGATCGTATATATCTTTTCTAAACGATCGGTTCAATTTTTTCCTAAAACGATCATGTAGCTCTACTATTATGATAAGCATTTCTTCTAATACGATAGCAGAGGTTCATCTCCCACTTGCTTATCGTCTACACGACGTCTTCTCCTCCATCCTTACCAAACCACGAGCCCACTCTTTGGGTTTTTTATGCCAAGGATACCCGAGTTTCTCTTTGCTGGTGGTGTCGTCCCCGCGACATTTGTTCGTGTACGTTCGGGATCGTGCTGTTGCAGGTCGACAGACTCGCCGAGTGGCTGTAGATCGGTGGGGGTTTTTCGCTGCTTTAGGTTAGTCGTTCGAAGAGTGTCTTCATCTGGTATGAACCCTTTCCTTGGTTTTTTATTGTATTTCTGAGCATGTCGATTATGAGTTTTAATATGCATAACTATTTGTATGGAATGTATAATCATTTATGTTTTGGTCACTGTGAAAATCGGAGAGATCTAAGCCACTCATAGAACTCTCGGTATGAAGATCCTTCAATTGGTATCCAAGCTAGGTTTCTGATACTCTGATTTCATTTATTGCAACGAAAATAACCTATACATTCATGGTGGTTGCATTCTCATACAACCTATTTTAAGTGTTAATACTGTTGTGGAATGTGCCGGGATTAATGGATGTTTTCGGGAATAAATTGCCGTCGGGTCTATTTAATTTCCTTTTACTTTTGCGGTTGTTTGTAAAGGTCTTTGTGTTTTTGAGCTAAATAATCGTAATCGAGGTCTGTATTCAAAATGTTTGAAGTCTTGAGTCGTTCCTCGAAGTTCTGGAAAAAGGTTACGGCTCTTCGAGGAAAGGAGATGATCTAGGGTTGATTGCATCGTGCGGAAAAGGTTCTATGCGATCGCTGTCCATCGTATCGTGAAGATGAAGGACTATGCGATCGTGGTTGAATGCATCAGTTAAACGATGGGGTATGCAATCAGAGTTGGTCATATCAAGGTTGACGAATGTCACACGT
>NW_024065236.1:0-36669 GCF_009727055.1 Benincasa hispida
ATGATTTGATTTGTACCCGGCATATCCATCCAAGAAGCAGTAAAAATCATTCCCTGCTAGTTTGTCTAGCATTTGATCAATGAATGGCAAAGGGAAGTGATCTTTCTTTAATGGTTGTATTCAATTTGCGGTAGTCCATACATATGCGCCATTCAGTGATGGTTCTTTGCAGTATTAATTCATTGTTCTCATTGGAGACTAACGTCATTCCGCCCTTCTTCGACACACATTGCACGGGGCTGACCCATCTGCAATGGATAGATAATGCCCGCATCCAGCCACTTTGATAATCTCCTTTTTGACGACCTCCTTCATCGCAAGGTTAAGTCTATGTTGAATTTTCAATAGTTTCTTTGTGGTCATCCTCAAGATGAATGTGGTGCATGCAGTAACGGAGGGCTAATTCCTCTGATGTCAGCGAGCGTCCAGCCAATTGTAAGCTTATGTTTCTTGAGAATGCTCATCAATGCATTCTCTTGATCTGCATTGAGCGTAGAGGAAATTATCACTAGCAGCTTCTCATTCTGCCCCAGAAATGCGTACTTCAAATGTGTTGTAGGGTTTTTAGTTCAAGTGTTGGTAGTTCCACGAGGGAAGGTTGCGTTGTTTTTTTTTTCTTCTTTTGTTCTTCTTCTTACGTTGTGATTGTTCCTTCTTCTTTGTTTGTTTTTCCTACGATCGCATTGCAGGCAGCTACGGATGCGTTGGCATCCTCCTTCACACTCTTCATCATACTTTTCTTCTTCAATCAAATTCAGATCAATCGTCAGAAAACTTGTAGATCTTCCTCATCCATAAATTTCATGGCACGAATTATATTAAATTTGAGCTTCTGTCCGCTTATGCTCAAAGTGATTTCTCCCTTGTGCATATCAATTTGAGCACAACCCGTTGATAGAAAGAGGTCGCTCCAAAATGATGGGCACATCTTTGTCGGCCTCATAATCTAGGATGATGAAGTCAGCTGGCAAAATAAATTTATCAATCATGATCAACACATCCTTCACTCTTACTTCTGGATGAACCAAAGATCTATCATCCAATTAGAGAGTCACGGAGGTGGGCACAAAGTTGCCCCACATTTAATTGTCTAAATATCGACAGCGGCATCAAAATTTATGTTGGCCCCCAAGTCACATAGGGCTTGCCCAATATAGAGCCCTCCTATGGAGCAAGGAATAGTGAAGCTCCAGGATCGCTCATCTTCGGTGGAATAATAGATTTGGAACTTTACGTTAATGCATCATGGCAAATTTTCCAGTGCCTCTTTTCTTAGTTACCATGTCCTTCAAAAACTTGGCATAGGCAGGCATTTCCTCAATCACTTCACTGAAAGGAATGTTAACATGTAATTGCTTTAACATAGATAAGAAGCGTTGGTACTGTACCTCTTCGTTTTTTCTTCTTTCTTAGCCTCTGAGGGAAAGGGAGTAACTGGACTTTCACTGTTCCCATTTCATTTGACTTTGAGGTCGATGTAACCTCAGGTTCCACTGCTTCATTCTCTCGTTCTTCTTCTTGCGTTACTGCAATCTCAGGTTCATTTCGATGGAAGTTGATTTGTTCTGCTCCTTCTTTTCTCCTTCCACAATCTTTCCATTACTTAATGTCATAACCTGACATTGCTCCTTTCCTGATCCCCCTGGGTTGCGTGGAAGCTAGTTGAACTTGCTAACACCCCTTGTGGTCTACTTTTGAGCTCATTCGCAATTTGGCCCATTTGCAATTCGAGGTTGCGGATGGACGTAGCCTGACTTTGAAGCACTATCTCGTTTTTCTCTATATATTGCTTTAATAGGTCTCTAGAGAAGAAGATTGTGTTGGTTGTTGTGAGCTACTTGCTTGGTTGCTCTATTGACCGTTGTTGCATTGAAAGAATTCCTGGTGGCTCTTCTTTTTGCGCCACAGATTGAAAATTTTGTTGTTAATTCTTCCAAGCAAAATTCAGGTGATTTCTCCACCGGGGTTGTAAGTGTTCGAAAAGGTATTATTCTTTACAAAATATACAGACTGTTGATTTTGCGGAAATCTTCCATCGTATATGCCCATCGCCGCAAGTCGCATACCTTACGATGTTTTGACTTATGCGTTAATTTGCCCACTTTGCGGTGTTGGGCTGCTGATCGCCATTCCTTGACTCAAATTCATCATTGCGGTCGTTTGGTTTTGTAATGAAACAATGGCACCGTTATTTGCGTCAGAATCTTTGAGTCTTAATCTCTGGTCACTCTCCCTCGAGTCTTCATGGTTCTTGGAGATGCAGTCCAGAATAATTCTTCGCCTCCTCGTAAGTTTTGTCAAGCAGACCACTAGCGGCTACCGCATTGGCAGCGGTCTGCGAAGCAGGATCCAAACCATGATAGAAAATTTCCATTTGAAGGTAATCTGGTAGCCCATTATGCGGACAATCTCAGACCAACCTTTTAAACCTCGCCCAAGCATCACTGAGCGATTCGTCCATAACTTGTTCAAAATTAGTAATAAGCTTTCTTCGTCTTGCGTTCTCGGTAGGTGAAAAATACTTTTTCATGAATTTCTCCACTACCTGCTCCCAAGAAGTAATCTTCTCTGGTTCGAGTGAATAAGCCCATTTCCTAGCTTGATGACAGAGAGAAAATGGGACAACATTAGTTGAACTCTCTTCAGCAGAGATGTTCAGGAACACAAAAGTATTACAAATTTCAATAAACCTTCGGAGGTGGGCGTGCGGTCCTCGCCACGCCTTCCTTCTAATTGACCTGTAGTCTGGATCATCTGCAGCATCACCGGTTTCATCTTGAATTTACTTCCATCGAGGCAGGCCTCATGATTTCCAAAGAGAAATCATAGAGGTTTGGCAATGCATAGTCCCTAATGGGCCTATTGCAAATCCTCTGCCAATAGAATCGGATTTGGCATGACATTATTATCATTTGGTGGCTCCACCTCCAGACTGCTCTGCCATCTTTTCTTTATCAGATTGTGGTTGCTGTTGGCGGTCTCGTAGTCTCCTTCGAAATGTTCTCTCAATCTCCAGGTCGTAGTTTGCCAGAGATTGAGAGTTCTGCAAAGAAATCACAAAAATTATCGTTAACAATTATTTTGCCGAAGTCCCCGACAACGACGCCAAAAAACTTCATGCGTTAATTTTGTTTAGTGGAAATATGGATGATATGCGTTGATGGATTTCGTTGTGCACTAAAGTTTCCCCAGCAGAATTCAAGTGTAAATTCCTCTGAGTTTCCTAGTAAGTTCAGGGTCGAACACAAGGACTTGTGAAAATAGTTGCATTGGTGATGTTATGAAAACTTTGTGGTAACCGAGTAAATAAATTAAGTGTGGGTGTGTTGTTGCGTTGATTAAAAAAAAGAAGTAAATAAAGGCGGCGGATTTGAGAAGATAGTTGCGTTGATAGATGCAATGAGTATGTGATGAACGGGTTGAGAAGGTCTTTTAGCTAGCGTTACTCGAGAATGCATCAAACCTTGCGATCATGTTACAACCATGCACAGCAAGTCATTTTCCAATGTAAATGCGATGCTCCTAAGTCTAGGACACATGTGTTGAATGCAAAATGTCCATAGAGCTTATCCCTAAGTCTCTACTATTGTCCTATGCGTTGATGCAAAATGCATGAAAGCAAGGTGACCGCATACAATCATACCTTATTGCTAAGATGCATGTGATGCGTTGATAACAAATAGTGCTCATTCCTAAGCGCCTATCTCCCGTTTATGCGTTCTAATCTGTTTTCCAAACCTAGATTCTGACCTGACCTTCCTAAGTCTAGATCCTATCTTTAGACTACCCTCCCGAGTATCTTTAATAGACGAATGAAGCATAAATAAACAAGATAATCGCAAATATGAAGATTCCCTCGTTATGCTAGCAACTACTTCTCAACCCATTCAACTAATTTAGCTACTCATGCATAAATAACAGAGAGTGAACAGATATAGAGAAAGACATTCCATTCTTATAACTGAGTTGAGTACAAAATGATAAAGGAAAATAAAGGTAGAGAGCCTGGTAGCAATTCCTTGCTGATCGAGGCTTTTTTACACTGAATCTCTATTCTGATCTACAAATATTCCTGCTTCCACAGGCGTCAGCCCTATCTCTGTCTTGGAGCTTCCGGTGCTTTCTCAAGCTTGCCGGAACGATCTATTGGCACACCTTCGTCCTCGCGTCCACCTTAAAATGAAAGAAGACTATGGACAGAGACGTGAACTTATAAGTAATGAAGGTATCGACTGCTTAACCCCTTCTTTGAAGAATGCACTTGGTATTTATTAGAGTTTCCATGGTGAAAGGCGATTTCTCTCTCCGGTTGTACAGATGGGACAACTTTAATTCCTGATTGACGCGCCGACTGATTGTTACCGATAAAGATGAATGTACTTTGTGATCGTTATCGACCGTCAACTTAATTTGGATCCGACTATCATCAACTTTCTGTCCCATCGCTCTTAATTATCCTTTCACCCGGATGCGTCCACCATGTTGTGTTGACCAAGTTACGGTGATTCTTCTTGGTCGAATGTTTGCGAGCACGATCAACGCAAAGTCTTGCGATGAAGTTGCGCTCGACCAATGTATTCCTGTGATCACACTCTCTGCATTGCGTTAATGCATATTTTGCATTAAAATGTAAGGATCAACTGCTTTAATGCGTTGGACGCATGTGACCGCAATATTATAGAATTTATGTTTAATGGACGCAATTTAACATATTTCATCAACGAAATCCAACATTGTTTAAGAAATTAGTCCTATGATAACGTGCATTTCTGCTCGTTATCAGAGTGAGATTATCTTTTGAACACGAGTAGAAAAACAGTAAAAGTCTGGGCAGCAAGAGATTGCTACCAAGCCCTTTATTCTATACTTGCATTGTTATTTTGTACTTCATCTTATATTTATACAATGGAAGTTTTTATTCTACATCTGTTCACTCTCTTTACACGCATGAGTAGCTAAACTAGTCGAATGGGTTGAGAAGAACTAAGATAACATGACCTAGGAAGTTCATTGCTTGCGATTGTCTTGTTTTATGCTGTGCCAAATACCCTTTAGAGCTACTCAAGAGAGAGTCTAAAGAAAAAACCTAATGACTCGAGAGAGTTAGGTTAGAATCTGGACTCGAGAGAGCAAGATTAGAACTGCATAAACAAGAGATAGGGACTTAGAGATAAGCTTTGTTTGTCAACCTGCATCGCATATATCCTAGAGATGGGAATGATATTATGTGGTTGCCTTATTTGTGTGTGTGTCATTTTGTCATCGCATAAATAAAAATAGAGGCTTATGTGTAGGTCCTATAGACTTAGCGCATATATCACATGCATTCTAGCCTTAGAAGCCGTGGCATTCGCACTGAGAGGTGCTTTACTATTGTATGCATGTTGCATGATCGCATAGCATGAACGCATCCTAGGAAGTGTTAGCCGAAACTTTTCTTAACCCGTTCACCGCATACTCATCGCATTTTCCATTTAATCAACTCTTTTCAAACTCCGCCGCATTTGTTATTTTTTTTATTATCACAAAACAACACCTCAACAACTGTTTATTTATTTGGTTACCGTAAAGTTTTCCTAAAAATTACCAATGCAACTTGTTTTCACAAGTCCCTGAGTTCGACCCTGGACTTACCAGGAAACTCAGTGGAGTTTACACTTGGATTTCGCTAAGGAAACTTGAGTGCACAAAAACAATTTCACCATCGCATATCATCCGTAATTCACTTCATAAAATCAAGCATCAATGACCTAGGGTAACTTAATCTTAATCCTGAACTAACTATGAACTCATGTTTAATCAGGATTATCCTTTGATCTGCATAGTTGAGAATAGTCTAACAACACTGCTCAATAAACTTCCAATTTTGGGGATAAGACTGGATAGATAGTTGGGGATATAACTTTGCAGTATAGAACTCACTCCTACCCGACTTAAAGTTAGCAGATAGGTTGTTCTCTTAAGCGCTGATGTCTTGTCTTAGACAACGAGGCCCCACCCTCTCATGAAAAAAAGAGTTATGGTTTATAAGTTGGACTATGAATCAATTGTTCCATGGAGGATCAGTGGGAGCTTAAGAAGCAAGATGTATTTACATGGGGTAAAACAGTAATCTTTGACCCAACTGTAAATACGAACGACCTGTGAAGGAATGACTTGCCGATTCTGATTAAAATGGATAGAAATATATCTACAGTGAGGAGAGTACAATTATTGAGCTATAATGGAATGTCTTGGTAGTTAACGAATAGTGATTAATTCGGTTTAAAGAGTTTACCAATTAATTGCAAATCGTTGGATCTTATGATTTGTAGGTCCATAAGGTCTCTCTACTAGCTCGTAAATTGGATTAGTAAATTGAGGTATCTTGATAAGATTTGAGATTAGGGTTTAGAATTTGAAATGTTCAAATTCATTTAGGGTTTTTATTAATTGTATTCGATACAATTGAAATTGTTAATTTTATCAAAATTAAAACAAATATTGAGAATCCATTAATGTTTAAATTATGATTTAAATATTGATTATATGAAATTAAATTCATTATAGTGAAATTGATGTTTTATTAATTTAATATTAGATATGAAATTAATAGGTTTAATTAATTAGTTTGATCTAAAATTAATTAAATTAAATTAATTTTTATAAAACTAATAAACAAATAAATTAGTTTATTATTAAATTGATTTTAGAAATCAATTTTGAAAATACTTTTTTAAAAACAAAAGGGAAATTTCCAAAAGTTAAAAATCTTCACTATGGGTGCAAGCACTTTATTTATCCAATTCCACTCAATTCATGAAGAAGGAGTTGGTCTTCATGCAAGCTTTGAGATTGCATGATGAAAGCTTTATAAATTAGAGTGTTGGGCTGAATCATTGGCTAAAATATTCAGAATTTCTACAAGAATTCTGCAGAATTCGAACCCTCAACAAAACCCTCTTCAGTTCTATCAAAACCAGCTCAATTTAGTGTTTCCACCACATAATCCTTGCAAGAGAATAGTAGAGAAGATCTTTGTGGTGGTCTACTTGTAGATTGAAGCATCTTTTTGTGGAGCTCAGCTGGTTGTGAAGAAGTTTCATCAAAGGTATTGTGTTTAGCAAACCATCTTATGAAATAGTCTAAAGCATGTTTTAAACTCAAATTAAGTGTAATTAGAGTGCTCATTGATTCTGATTTTCTCCGCTGCATGTTAGTTTGCTCTATCATTTTCAAGTTTATCATATTTGACATAATAAACCTTAAGAGTAAAAATGCGATAAAATTAAATCTGGCCAATTAAGTTAGTCATCATAATCAATCCCTCAGGCTGAATGAGGCAAATGGACAAGCATGGAACACAATCGTGCAAAATTTGTCAGTTGGTTTATAATTAATTGAATTATCTATGTGTTGATGATTAATTGAATTAAAGGAGCATGTTCGGCATTTTTGGATCGATTATTAGGCTGTAAATTAGATAATCTTATTCATATGATAAATAAATGAATTCATGAATAGGCCAACAGTCTCTTAATCAACTAGACAATCTCCTGTTATCTCTTTCTCTCTCTTACCCATATCCTGCACATTAGCAATTTATTTTCTCAATTAGTTTTACCTGTCAAACATTCTCTCTTCAATATTTTCCTTCGCCAAATTTAGCTTATAGAGATTAAATGTAAGCTCTCTATGATTCGACCTGATCTTATTACTATTACTATCAAACCGTATTACTTGTAGATTGGTTACTTTATTAATATGTCTGATCATCAAAATTCTCGACATATTTTTACCTTCAAAAGGCATATATTCAATACACAAAATATGACTCTTGCTACAACCATCACTGCCATAAATCTAACACTTTGAGTTCAAAATCTAAGCTTTAGGAGGATTTCCTTCACTAATTGACATTATTTTTAAATCCCCCTAGAAGAACAAAATTCTGTCAAACCGAGCATAGTTCAATTGGCATTCAAGTGTGTTGGTAACTAGGAGATTTGTGGTTTGAATCCTATATCCCCCAATTATACTAAAAACAAAAACAAAAACCTTGGCCATTTTATTAATTTAATGCCTCTCCCCACCACGACACAAGCTGTGCTTTTAAAAAAAAATCAGTTGTGAAAAGAAGTAAAATAGTGTTTTGTAAATTTCAACATAAACTTAAAAAGTAGGTTAGAGTGTTTGGTAAATAAATACAAAAATATCTTACTTTATATATAATAACTAAAATAAACATATAATCAATTTTTTTAAATCTTTTTGTAATTTAATCTTCAAATAATAGCTTAACATGATAAAATTTATTTATTATAGATTATTTTTTAAATATTAAGGAAAATAGCTTTATTTTAAAAAAAAATAAATATGGTATATCTTTTTAAAATAATAAATGCATTTAACTCGTGAAAATAGAAAATAGAATTGATTATTTGAGAAATAGATAAATATATAAAATAAATCATCATTTTAAAGTAAAAAGTTGAGAACTAAATATTAATTAAAAATTTACCTGATTTTAGGAGAATCTAAAAGATACTAGGATATTTCTTTTAAAGTACATGTCAAATTAAAATTATATTTGTTTTACCAAACGTGAAAAGGGTTAACATTTTTCTCCAAATGACCTTTGCGGCACAGCTAACATAATCTCAAAAGTAGCTTAAATATGGGTTGAGAAATAACAGACCTTTAATATTAATATTGTGTTTTTTCAAAATTATTAGAGAAATATTGTTGTTTTTAAACTTATTAGAGAAATATTGTTGTTTTGGGAATTCGAGGCTAGAGGAACGATGAGACAATCGACTAATTGTGGAGTCGAACGTTGAGAACTCGACGAACAAAGAAAAACTTGGAAACAATACATAAGCCGAAACTTCAACCCTCGACAAATACTCGCGAATCTCTCTAGGTTGTCGAAGGTTGAAGTTTCGACACACATCCACCCTCGAGATTGTAGGTTTATTACTTTTCTTTTTCCCTCATAGAGGAAATAAAGCAATGAGATGGTATACTATATGTATCTGTGTACTCGAGCTGCTTCTAACAACCTATGCATTTTGTTATCGTTTTGAATTAGACGGAGGCTTGTGAGATTGACGTGAGGGGTGGGGATAGCTATATTTCTGGGAGCGAACTCCAGGCGAATATGAAGCGCATGGATACAAGTTATGCTTGGAATGAAAGACAATTCCGAATTAACTTTGTCTACGAACAAAAAAGTAGATCTAATAAAAAAAGTGTTTGTGATTGTTCCAGAAGAAATAAAAGCTAGTAATCATTAATGGAAAAATAACAATAATAACAGAGAGAGCGAGATATTGAGAGAGAGTGAGAGTGAGAGAGCGAGATCTTAGGAGAAAGCGAGCGCGAGAGCGAGAGAACGAGAGCGAGATCGAGATCGCGAGAGCGAGATCTTAGGAGAAAGCGATCTGAGAGAGCGAGATCTTAAGAGAGAGCGAGAGTGAGAAGCGAGATCAGGAGAGAGCGATAATGAGAGAGCGAGATCTTAGGAGAGAGCGAGAGTCTTCACTTATTATGAACTTTCCATAGAAATGTATATAAAAAAAAGAGAAAAAAGGAGCTAATAATCATACTATAATTGAATATTAGACTATAATTGAATATATTAGATGATTATACTATAATTGAATAATCATTAGACAATAAATTGAATATATTAGATTATTATACTATAATTGAATAATCATTAGACAACAAATTGAATATATTAGATTATTATCCATAATTGAATAATCATTAGACAACAAATTGAATATATTAGTATTATATATATATAATGAATAATCATTAGACAATAAATTGAATATATTAGATTATTATACTATAAATTGAATATATTAGATTATTTATACTATAAATTGAATATATTAGATTATTATACTATAAATTGATATATTAGATTATTATAATGTAAAACTTTATTGATTACAAAAAAAAAAAAAAAATGAATATACAGTAGATTATTATAAAAAATATTGAATATACAATAAATTATAATAAAAAATTATTTATTATTCAATTCCTAATTATCTGAAGCCCGTCTTAGTAACGAAGGACACTTCCTTCGATTATGTCCTAACTGGTTACAAAATCCACATCATTGTTGAGTAGCTAGTTCTGTCCAATCCATCTCGTTGTGATAACGTGAACTTTTCGGGTGTCAATTATGTTTATCGTGTCGGGTGTCAGTTTCAAATTCAAAAGTTCAACAAAGCAATTGAAGATATCAAAGGAATAAAATCGGAGCTGTCTAAGTTTTTTTTACAACATTAGTTTAGAGCAATGGACTTGCACATGATAGAGGATTCAGATATGGGTGGATGACGACAATCTATCAGAGTGCATAAATGGAGTCCTCAAAGGAGCTCGAAGTTTCCTATAAATGCTCTTGCTCAGATAACATTCTTCAAATGAGTGAACTATTTCGAGAAAAGAAGAACAGAAATAAGGGATGCATTGGAGCGTCATGATAAACCCAGGACTTGTTGATCCCGATGTTTTGTACGACCAGCCCATTCATCGATCATATGCTGTATGGCGAGATCGTACTACTGGAGAAATATCTTGTAGACGTCGAGAGGCAGGAATTATTATTTTGGACTTGCATCTGATCACAGCCTTGATCGAGAGATGGAGGCCCGAGACGCATACATTCCATATGTCTGTTGGAGAGTGCACTATCACTCTATAAGACATAGAAGTGTTGTTGGGGTTACCTGTTGACGATGAACCGGTCACCGGAGTGATGTACGATGACTAGTTAGAAGTTTGTCAACTGTACCTCGGTGCGACCCACCTGCCGACAAGATTAAAGGATCGAGGTTAAGTTTAATATGGTTAGAACACATTTTCGTGAGCTCACAGATGATGCAGACGAGGAAACTATCATAAAGATATGCGCGAGCATATATACTACAAATGATGGGTGGAAGTCTATTTTCAGATAAATCAAGTCATTTTGTTCACTTGATGTTCCTGTCACTATTAGCTAACCTCCATGATGCGGGGCGGTATTCGTGAGGTGGAGCATGCTTGACATGGTTGTATAGACAACTATGCAAAGAAACAAGACCTGAGGAACGAGAGATAGCTGGGCCTCTCATACTTTTGCAACTATGGGCTTGGAAGCGATTTCTAACAATGGCTCCAGCTACATCATGTTAATGATGCTCAGTTACTTGGACGAGCCTACAGTTCTCGATATGTTGTTTTAATTCAATTTAATTTTTATATAACTGATCTAGTTAATTTAAATTCTAAATTATCAATTTAAAAATTTAGGTGGAGAAACAAATTTGTGTGACTAGGACAGCCACACATGTAGTCAACCAGTATAGATACATGTTCGATCTGCTTCAACCTGAACAGGTACATTACACTAAATCTAATTGATTATTTTATTCACATTTTTATTGTATTTGTCTTTAATATTCTCTAATATAATATTTTGTATTTCAGTTATTTGGGAGCCGTACAAAATTATTGTGCATACTTTGCCTATTTTTTGTACGAATGGTCAAACATATGGTGGACGATGAGTCCTCTCATATGTTTTCACATTGGTGAGTGGCATCTTCTTGACAGGGTGATGAGACAATTTGGTTTTCAGCAGGATATCCCATTGCCTTGTAATACTGAACACGTACTGCATGATATTGACCTAAGGACTGGAGATTAGTCCGAAAAAGTTGCACATTTGGTAGTGCGATGGCACTATCGTGCAAGGTTATTTGCAGTGGGGGTTTCTCTTGAACAGTTTGACATAGATGTCACTCCAGAATATATTCATTGGTTTAATAATATCACAAGCGCAACGTCACTCGTCCGGAAGCAGTTGTGGGTCATCTGGTAAATGAATGAATATTATCTAATTTTTTTAATTTAAATTTATTTTAAATATTGTCTAATTATTTTATAATTCATAGAGATCGAACAACAGTAGACTCCGTGAGGTTGCCAATGATCCGAACCAGGTTCTTGCTATATGTAGTGAGAACCAAAGCTATATGGAGGAAATTCATTATATGTACGATATACTTATTGTTCCTCCACCATCTCCTAGACGTAGAGGACCTGGTCGGGAAGAGGATAAGTTTGATGAGGTTGCACATAATGTGGAAGAGTTGCCCCCTATGACACAGACGCAGAGTCAAACTGATTATGTTAGTTCGATGATGATGATATCAGCATTTGGTTCAGGACATTATGACTCAGAGGCTAGTCCTTCGTCTTTATACGTACATGGACATGGTCGGGGTCGTGGAAGCATAATGAATATTTATATTATGAAGCACCTGCAGAGGTACCAAAGCAACATGAAGAAGAACTCGAGCAACCTCAAGTTCGAAGTCAACGACGACAACCAGCTCGAAATCCACGACGTCCGCCTTGTTGGACACATTGATTTTTGTAATTATTTTTTATAAATGAGATATTTAATTTACATTTATTTTATTTTTATGAGTTATTATTTTTTAATTTATTCTTTTTAGAGTTTAAATAAAATAATAATAAAATAATAAATATTTTAGAATTTTTTTTTATAAAATGGAAAAAAAAAAAAAAAAGAAAGGATTAGAAAGAAGAAGGTGGAATGTGTAATATATTTAAAAGGAGGAAAAAAAAGGGAAATTTGTACGGTATTCTCGCTCTCTATCAAAATCTCGCTCTCCTCTCGCTCACGCTCACGCTCTCGCTCAAAATCTCGCTCTCTCAAACTCTCGCTGTCTCTCATAATCTCGCTCTCGAATTTGATTGGGAAGTTTGTTAGCTCATTATTTAGTCAGACTTGCTGAGATGACAGAATCCGTTTGAAAACAACATATTTTCCTAAAAAAAAGAAGGAAGGTCGAGGGTTCAAAATTCGACCTATCTAGGTCGAATTTTCAACCCTCGACTTATTTAAAACAACAATATTTTTACAAATAGTTTGAAAACAACAATATTTTCCTAAATAGTTTCTAAAAGTACAATATTCTTTTTAATTTTCCCGAGAAATAACTCTTCATATGAAAACCCACAACTTAATTTTTACTTATAATCTCAAGAATTTTTTTTTTTTTTTTTTTTTTTTTTTTTTTTTTTTTTTTTTTTTTTTTTAGAAAAAAGGGCTTCTTTTCTTCATCTCATCAACTAAGCTAGGTAATTTAAAAAGAAACGTCTACTTCACATAATCGCTAATCTAATACCTCATCTTGTAACTTTTTTATTCCCTTTGGTTGGGCATTTCTTGCTTAGTCAAGCTAGGTAATGGACAATATCTTGTTGGAAAAAACTTCACATTTATATCGTAGGAATAAGTACAAAATAACAGAGAATTTAAAAAAAAAAAAAACAATAAAATTGGAAACAAAAGAATTTAGATAAAAAAAATTCCCAACTCGAAAAAAAAAAAAAAAAAACCCATACCCTATCAAAAAGAAATCCACTATATTTAAAATTGTTACAATCACACAAAATATTATCTCTCCAGATCCCAATTACTATAGCATTCTCTCGAAGTTTTTGACAACTCACACCTTTTTTTCCATACTTAAACTAAAGAACACGAAATGAATTTAATTAAAATTAGCACACTAACCTTAAAGTGTTTCTAACTGGGACGACTGAAACCAAAAACATGGACTCCTTTTATAGGCTTGGAGCACATGACTTTCCTAAATGTTTTTTATGTAGGACAAGCCCAAGGCTTTCCTAAACCTTTTCAATGTAGGACAAGGTCATGCCTTTCTTAAATCTTTCTAATGTGAGGACAACTACACTTCTAATATTTTGCCAAATTTCCGACAAGAACATCAATGTTTTACTCAACAGACATGGACTTCAAAAACTAGTTATCTAAAAAATTAGAACCTTAAATTTGTTCATTTTTCAAGAAAATAATTTTTATTTATACTCTTTTGATAAAAATTGTTTTAAATTACTATTTGAAAGTGTTTCAAAAGTTATTTTAAGCGATTTCTAAACACTTCAATTGTTGGATTTTATTTTCTAAAACTCGTGGTTTGTAAACAATAAAACTTATTCTGAAAATTCAATAAGATGTTATTGAAAATATGTATTGCTTATTCATTTTAGAAATAAAACTCAATAAACTAAAAGACCCATGACTATTACATGAGTACTTGAACTTTATGTGAAGATATAAAAGTGGATCAGGTTCGAGTAAATAGTCAAAGATGATCTATAGTATATGAATGAGGTTGATGGCCTTATTCTGGTAACACTATTGGATGCGGCCCACTATGTAGTTGTTACAAGAAGATGTAAAGTGCTACAGATGATGTGATCTTAATTCGTACATGTTAGGACATGAGGAGTGAGGGCATCCAGTGTAATGGAATTTGTACAGATCGGACCACGAAATCAGTCACTCTTACTTTATAACGTTGTTTACCGTTTAAGACTAACTATTTCAAAGCAATGACCTAGGTAACTTGACCTTAATCCTGAACTAACTATGAACTCCTGTTTATTTGGAATTATCCTTAGATTTTCATAAGTGAGGGTTGACTAAACAGCGCCGACTCAATAAACCTCCATTTCAGGGATAAGACCGGGTAGATAGTTGGGGACATAGAGTGGAAGATGGAATTCACTTCTACCCGCTTTTAGGGATAGTAGAGAGGTTGTCTTCTTAAGTGCTGACTTTGGGTCTTGAACAAGGGGCCCCACCCTCTCATTGGCTCGAGAGGAACTCAGTTTGTTGATCGGATTACAAACCAATTGTTCATTAGAGGATCAGTGGGACATAAGAAACAAGAGGTAATCTCGGGGGTAAAATAGATATTTGACCCGACTGTTACTACAAACAACTTGTGAAGGGTTAACTTACTTATCATGGTTATATTAAGTGGACATAATATATCTACAGTGAGGGGAGTGCAATTATGGGCTTTAGTGGAAGTTAACAAATGGGAGTTAATTCGGTGTAATGAGTTTAGCTAATTAATCTCAAATCTTTGGAGCCAATGATCTGTAGGTCCACGAGGTCCCTCTACTAGGTCGTAAATGGATTAGCTTTAGAGTAGCGTGATAAGTTAATTTGAAACATTCAAATTAGAATTAAGAGAATTAGTAATTATATGAGATATAATTACATGTTAATTACGAAATTAAACGGAATTGGGGAATTAATTATTATTTATTCCTGAAGGTAGAATTTGTGTAAAATTAATTTAATATTTGATATTAAATTAATTAGAATTAATTAATTAATTATTTATTAATTTTATTTAGAAAATTATTTTTTATAAAATTAATAAAGTTTCCATGTTTCAAATTAAAATGGATTTTCGAAATCAATTTGATATTGGAAATTTGGAAACAAACTTTTGGAAAGTTGATTTTCTCCACTATCATTAAGTAGCTCTCACAACATCCACTTCATTTAAGCTTCAAATCTCCAAGCATGAGTTGCATCTCATGCAACCATCTTCTTTGCATTAGTGTCCTGCAATAAATAGAGAAGATGGAAGTGGAATTGAGGTATGCATCAATTGAGTTTTTGCTGAAAAATTCTAGTTGAAGAAGTTGTTCTTCAAATGGGTTGTTGCAGTGAGTTTTTCTCCAAGTTCCCTTCATTCAAGCTTATCTTGAGTCTCACAACTCAATCTAAAGCCCCAAGAGAATAGAAGGGAAGATCTTGAGGTGGTTCACAACGAGATTTGGAGAAGTTTTGCAGTTGAGAATCGAGATTCAAGAAGTTTTACAAAGGTATGACTTAAAACCCTCTTATTTATATTGTATGAGTATGTTTTAGTTATAGTCAAAATTAATGAATTAAAATGTTTATTGATCCTTGTTTCTTCCGCTACATGTTGATATACTCCTACATCACTTTTTTCTGAAATTACTTATTTTCAAATTAAATACCTTTTAACCTCGAAATATATATATATATAAATATATTATTTCACTATAATAAATACATAGTATGTACTATAATCGAACTTGATTAATTTCACTGGGTCAGATGTACTTTATCTCTCACCTCTTAGACCGTAATCCATTTATTGATTTTACATGTTGCAAATATGATATGAGCTTTCTGCTATTAGTATCTATCATTGACTGAGTTCTATCTTTGATAGACTTATTCACGATTGAAGGTTGTCAATGATGGATACATATGAGGTCGGTTAGAGATAAACCTATTACTGTTAAGGTCTATCATTCATTATCTGCATGCTCGTTTACCGTTGTCTTTAATTTTGTTAGGTATATACATTATCAATTAAAATAGAATTACCATCTTGATGATATTTAACTTTTGTTTTTTCTTCAATATATTAGATTATTTGGATGTTTGTTATTAAGTCTATCATTGACGATATATCATATCAATAGAATTAAAAATAGTGCATATGTGATACATAAAAGCAGTTTCTAATCATGAGTTTTTGCATGCTCATGTGTGATTTGGTCCATGGTTGACTAATAATATCAGTAAATTAGAAGAGATTAAAAATAGTAAACAAGGGATAACTTAATACTATTAACAAATTAGTAGATAACAAAAAGAGAAATTATTTCAAATGATAAAACTGTTAAAAATATTTATAAAATATAACAAAATTTTAAAACTATCAATGATAGACGCTGATTGATAGTTCTAAAATTTTATTATATCTGGTAAATATTTTTATTTATTTTTCTATATTTAAAAATAACCCTAACAAAAATGATAATAAATTACTAATAGCATCGTACCACTAATATATCATTTTCTTTAATATAGGTAATAAATATGTATTAATTAATAATAGACTATTATTATTCATAGAGATATAAATGGTTTATAAATGATAAGTTTGATAGACATCAGAACAGTCTACCAAACATGTACAAAGTTGTTAGTAGACTTAAAAATAGTCAGTAGACTCAAAAATAGTCCACAAATAAATTGTTGTCATTAAATGTACATATTAGTGGTCCATCGATAATATTCACACAAAAATTTCACCAACAATAAGTATAAAGATCGTTGATAAGTGATAGACATGTATCAATAAAAAATGTAGAAGTTCTCTGTCAATGATAACCAAGTCATAAGATCAATTAGTAATAGACTATATATATGGTATATTAGTGATAAACCACAAAATTTAAAACCTTATCATATCTTGTGATATGTATTTACAAATTTGACAACCAGTTCCATTCATTACAATATATTACCCTAAAAATTAGGAGTTATTTCTACATTTTAATGTTGGAGGTAGGACCCACTAGACTTTCATATTCTCACCTAATAGCTTAATTATTAAGTACTACGTACGTTGCATGTGTGAGTGTGAACTAGCTGAACAATCATACCAATGAGATCCACACATCTAATTTTTTTTTTTCAAATTTAAAAATCTCACTCTTATATTTTCCTAAAATTCCTCATAAAAAAAGTACATGAGATTGCAAGTGAAGAATCTCTAGTTTGCATAAGACAAGATAGGTTCTTTTTCTTTTATAAAAGGTATGGTCTCTTAGAAAATATATAAATAGGGCATTGCCCTCCAAGAACTTCTTCACATCGGTAGAATTACAAACCTCGTAGCTTTCTTACGTACATCGGAACCGAACCGAAACATCTCGACTTACAAACCATGCCAAGAGATCGTGACCCTCTAATCGTCGGGAGAGTCATCGGCGACGTCGTCGACTCATTCTCGAGATCCATTTCAATTAGGGTTACTTACTCCACCAAGGAAGTTAACAATGGGTGTGAGCTCAAACCCTCTCAAGTTGTAAACCAGCCAAGAGTTGAGATTGGTGGCACTGATCTTCGCACCTTTTTCACTTTGGTAAGTGTTTTAATTTTACTTTTTCAGTTTTTTTTTTTTTTTTTTTCACTTTCCATGTCCTTCTTTTTTTCAATTATTAATTATTTTTCTTTGTGATTTTCACATTCATTTAATTTTGTTTTCTTTTTCTTTGTTATAGGTTATGGTGGATCCTGATGCTCCTAGCCCTAGTGATCCTAATCTTAGGAATACTTGCATTGGTACGTTTTCTTTTTTTCTTTTTCTTTTTTTTTTACTGTTTCATTCTGTACTTTTATTTTTCATTCAACTTGTTTCATTTTTTTCCAATGCATTTTACAGATATTGTAAATAGGCCAACCTTAATATGAAAATTGGTATTAATTAAATTTCTGTTGTCATATAACATTTTTATTTGTCCAAAATTCGAGTATTCGAAGTTCTATGAATCCACTAAGTATTGAAAATGCAGCAACACAATATATAGATATAATATTTTTGAAATTTTTTCAGAAATATCAAATACATTTATAAAAGCTCTTAGTTTCAAAATTGTGGTAAAAAAATCCTTTACATGTCTTGGAATAACATTTTAGTAAAAGAAATTTTTTAAATAATTCTATTTTAAAAAAACAGAAAATTCTTTTTCATGTTGATATATGTTCTCATATATATTCAATCGATATCTTTTAAAAATATATACAATAACAATAGCCACTACAAACAAAAAAAAAAAAGGAAAAAAAATATAGTTCACCTAAAATATTACAAGCTTATTTTCAAAAGTATTATAACGAAAACAACCCCATTTTTTTTTAAAAAAATAATAATAATAGTAATATATACATTCACTAAAAGCATTGTTTTATATTTGAAAACCCTTTTTCTGAAAAGGAAAGTGGAGGCTTGTATGTGTAGTTCTCTTCTTCCATAGCCTTTATTTTTCCTTCTCTTTTTTCTTTCCTTCTTTCTAGTAAAAGGCTAATCTATCTTTTCTCAAAAGAAAAAGAAAAGTAATCAAAAGAATTCTCTCTCTATAACCAATCATGTTTCCCATCAAGTTGATATGCATATGCATGCATATGTATAGTTTCACTTCTAAATTATAACCATTAAAATATCAACTTCGACAACAATATCAAAATCTTAATTTTACAGAAATTTCGATAAAAATATCGAAATAAACATTTTATAATTTTAAAACAAATTAATATGTCTATTATTTATATTATATTTAAATTAGTGATATTTTTTAAATTTTTATAAATTTTTTTATAATATAATAAAAACATCAATGAAAATATTTAACATATGAACGAAAATTTAATACTGTGATTATAATTTTATAATTATTTTTCTTTTTACCTTAAAACACAAACAAAGGCAAGTTAACTTTTTCCAATATAACTTGGCAAACTTTAATGGAAGTTTGAATCATCCTCTTTATAATATTAATATTCTATTTCAATGAGACAAAAATTGACCAATGACGGTGTCTCTATGATAATATATAATTTTTTTTAGCAAAAAATGAACAAAATAGAAAAAAAGTTAGACTTTTCACTATTAGGAAAGAAAAGGAATAAAGCTGAGAAGACCTTGTCCAAGTGATGGACATCCACTTCAAACCATGAATAAAAGAATTAAGAATAAAAATTGGAAAGTCTTTTTTTTTTTTAAATTATTATTAAATTTTGAAATATATTATATGATGGGGATTGAAGTGGAGGACAATTGGGAATCAGCGATTATCAACTTTTGAGTGAACAATTAATCAAGAGATTCCTTGTACAAGTCCTACACGCTTTTTTCATTTTTTTTTTTTTTTCTTTTTTGTGGCCCAAAAAAAACATGCCCACGGGGACTTGCTTTCGATTCCCAATAAAGTTTAAATCAGTTCACACGAACACTTTTTTAAAAAAAAAATTAAAAATATTGGGTATACGAACAAAAGTTTCGTAATAGATTAGATAAGAAGAAGAAAATCGAGAGTAATAAAAATTAAGAAACTCATTTCTTATATGATATATTTTATGTAGATATTATAATATAGGACAGCTGTAAATATAAACATTAGACCCAAAGTATTAACAGATATAACATAATGTAAAAAAATTGCAAATATACCCAAATTTAAATAGTCTATCAGTGATAAATCATATTATTGGTAGGAGTCTATTAGTGATAGACTATATCACTGGTAAGAATTTATCAACAATAGAAGTCTATTGTTGATAGACTTGGGAGTCTATCAACGGTAGAAGTCTATCACTGATAGACTTATCTATATTTAATTTTTTTTAAGTGATGTTATACACTTGGTTATTATTCCTAAAAATGTTGCCAATTGCAATTACCCTTATAATATCATTGTAGTGTTATATATTTAGAGGGTCGTCATCCTTAACAATGTGATTTATGGTTGAAATCTATTGAAAAAGTTGTAAATTTCAAAAAATATAGTTGTAGTGTGATTTATGTTTGAAATCTATTGAAAAGGCAATGTGCTATCCTGACGAGGAGTTGACCTACATAAGAGTTAGAATGATAGATAAAATATTTGACAATTGAGAGACTTGATTGTACATTGTCTAGATGCAAAGAAGTTTACGACATATAGTGGTAAAAACAAAAACAAAGTCATGTGATTTTATTCCAAAGTGAACATGAGATGAATCATTGTCCCTAAATTTCATGTTAGTTTCAATTCAATATTTAATCACTTGTTTGATTTTATTGTCTTGAATGTTTTAATTTAGTCTTTATGATGTAATCACATTTCTCAAATGATCTTTTTTTATTTACTTAGAAGTAATGAGTAAAGTTAGTGTTTTTTTTTTTTTTACTACATAAGAAATTTAATCAATTGTGTAAAAAAAATTAGAGAAAATGGAGTGTTTAAGCAACTAAAAAATAGTTTAATTAAGGACAATTAATGGAGTTTCTTTAAATCACAGACATCGAATTTAAATTTTAAATAGAAAAATTGAAACTAAATTTGGAGCTCTTAGACTCCATTTGATACAATTTCGTTTTTCGTTTTTTGAATTTTTAAAATTAAGCATATTTTTCCGTCGTTTCTTATAATAATTTGCATATATCTTAAATATAATGGTTGGATCTTTAGTTATTTTAAAAAAAAAAAACATATTTATAAGAATTATTATTATTTTTAGTTTTCAAAATTTAGTTTGTTTTTTTTTAAATCATCGATAAAAAGTAGATAATAAATAAAACAATTTGGAGATGGAAATAGCATCTATATACTTAATTTTCAAAAAAGATTAATATATAAATAACCAAATCGGTAACAAATAGGATCTTCAATAGACCCAATTCTTAATTCAACGTTTTCTTTTAGTACAACTTTTTTTCCGGTATAATCGTGTTTCATTTAATTGCTCGTTTTTTCTTCAATTTATTTTGTTTTTGCTTTCATTGAATGCATTTTCTAATGAAGGTGCAATAATTATTATTATTAATTCTTCCACACATTTTAACCTCTCTTGATTATTCCCTTTTATATCCTTTTTCCTTTTTATCATCTAGAAATTCATATACAAAAAACTTATATAAAAATGTTTTGGTTCATTTTGCAGGTTGGTGACTGATATTCCAGCTACAACAGGGGCAACCTTCGGTAATATGTTTTCCTTTTAATAAATGTATAAGCTAAATTCTCAAAAAACTATGTCAATCTGATTTAAAATATATTAAAAATTTGAAGATGGAGTAGAATAAAGGGAGATTTGATAAACTTTATGGAGCAAAAAGTAAAAGTAGATTGTTGAAATTCTATAAATATTTGGGTATTATATTTGATATTAGGAAAATATGGACAAAATATGGACAAGATACAACTTTTGAGGTTATACAATTACTTAGATACTATATCGTTAATTCATGTTCTATCCTGGTAGACAATTATTCGTGACAATTTGAGTGATACAAACGTGTATATTTGTTGGGTTGGGATTAATGAGTTGAATTTAATGTGTAGGGCAAGAGATAGTGTGCTATGAGAGTCCAAGACCAACGGTGGGGATCCATCGTTTTGTGCTGGTTTTGTTTAGACAACTTGGAAGACAAACAGTGTATGCTCCTGGTTGGCGCCAAAACTTCAATACAAGAGACTTTGCAGAGCTTTACAATCTTGGTTTGCCAGTTGCCGCTGTTTATTTCAATTGCCAAAGGGAAAGTGGTTCTGGTGGAAGAAGAAGAGTCCAAGATGATTATTAACTAAACTAATTAAAAACCCCACTTCACTTATTTTTCACATATTATTATTATTATTACTAAATATATATATAGTTATATATATATATATATTGATAATGTGGGTTTATGTTTTGATTCCTATATATATGCTTCTAGAGAAATAGTTTATGATCCATATGGAGGGGTAATAAGGGCAAAAATGCATTGTTGTTGTTTATTGTCCTTGTACTATATATATATTGTAATAAGGTCAGTTGATATATTAATAATGAATAGTTTTTGTTCTTTTGGGCTCAAATTAGCGACAAGTTTTTTGTACTTGATTCCTAAAGATTAATATGATATTTAATTTTCTATTATATGTTTAATAAATTTATGAACTTTCAATTTTGTGTTTAGTGAATCTCTTAACATTCAATTTTATGCTCTTGTTATGAATTAGAAACAAAAATTTGAATAGGTCAAAAACATATTAGATGTAAAATTTGAAGTTTATAAATGGTTGATTACATTTTAAGCCAAATAAATAATGAAAATGGACTATCCTTGCGCTCTCTCTCTAGAAATATGCCTACTATGCAGGTTTGCCAATTATCTTGATCTTTTTTTTTTAAAACATTTTTTTATGTACACCTATGTAAGTATGTATGTAAATATAGATTTAGTTCACATATAATGATCATATAACTCAGTGACCCAAATAGTCTTGGAATTTATGGATGGAAGTTTAGTTCTCGTTTGATAAATAGTTTATTTTTTTGTTTTTTGTTTTGAAAATTAAGATTATAAACAATAGCATCATCAATAAGTTTCTATGTTTTGTTGCCACTTTCTATCCATGTTTTTAAAACTAAGTTAACTTTTGAAAAAAAGTAGTTTTTACTTTTAGAATCTGATGGGATATTAAGTGTTTCTTTTAGATGCATGAAGACCATAATAACGAAATTGTGAGGAAATAAATATAGACTTTAAGAGAAAAAATCGAAAGAATAAAGTTGTTATCAAACGGCCTTAAAATTTTATTATATGATATCTCACTTTAAAATTTTAAATTAAAGTTGATTTAATAGTTCTTTTGTAGTTTCATCAGTGGGATCTTTATACTCATTTATGGTGTAGTTCAATCAAAGACCTACATTTGTTACATAACAGAATTATCATGGATATATAAGAGAGAACAACTATCTGAAGGAACTCTTATTCAAGAGTACCTACGAGCGGAAGTGGATCTTTCCAATTCATTGTGAAAATTCTCCTATACATTCAAATATACTAATATGCATTCATAATGCTAAATATTGACTGCTCAAAGGAGTAATAAATAAGAGATCGAGAGATCATACCAGTTGAAGACTTATTCTTCAGAGCAAATCTCACTTTCGCTGAGACGGTAAGCTATCACTCAGCAAAACCCAATCGTCTACCTCGAACAGTCTCCACACGAACAGAAGAAAACGGAGACGACACCACCACTATGCCCTCAGTATTCTTGGAGTGAGAATCCAAAGGATGGGCTTTGTTCGGATTTTGGTAGAGGGAAGGAGGAAGGGAGATCGTATACAACGATCAAGCAAGTGGGAGATGGGCTCGTCTATCGTATAGACAAAATTCTTGATCATTTAGGTGAAGATACGATCGTGTAGGAAAAGGTAAACGATCGTCTAAACGATCATGTAAGAAAAACTAAGCGATCGTCTATATGATTGTTTAGTAAAATATCGGGCGCTAAACGATCGCTTACGAAAAGGTAAAGGAACGTTTAGTAAATAGCGCGCGCGGGTTGTACTCGTTAAGCAATCGCTCAGCACTATCGATAGATAAGCGATCGTTTAAGCACTACACACAGGTTTTGCTAAACGATGACACTCTTCAACACAATGTCCATGCATACAATGCTTAACATACCATGAAGCTATTTAAGCATCTCAAAGTGATTCTTCAATTACTCATCCGTTATGAAAACAGAAGAGACGCCGTCCTATTACCCCTTTAACTGTCCAATTAATAGACAATGAATATCATCACATTATATTCATAACCTATGAATTAATATCATATATTAATCATAGTATTTTTCATTCACTAGATATAAATCATATTTATATCCAATTTCCTCCAAATTAATGTATCTCATACATAAAGTTAATTATATCATATATAATTAACTAGTTCAATTATATCATAAATAATCGAACGCCCTCTTGTCAATTTGAACATTTCAAACTGACCAAAAACTGACTCTCAACTTGTATCCAAGCTACCAAGGGGACCTTATGGACCTATGGCTCGAAGCTTCAACGGTATATGATAACGGGTAGAAATGCACGTTATCATGGTACTAAATTTTTAAACAATGTTGGATTGCGTTGATGAAATATGTTAAATTGTGTCCATTAAGCATAAATTCTATAATATTGCGGTCGCATGCGTTCAACACGTTAGAACAGTTGATCTTTACAATTTTGTGCAGAACATGCGTTAACGCAATGCAGAGATTGCGATCATAGGAATACATTGGTCGAGCGCAACTTCACCGCAAGACTTTGCGTTGATCGTGCTCGTAAACATTTGCCCAAGAAGAATCACCACAAATTGGTTAGCACAATAAGGTGGGCGCATCCGGGTGAAAGGACGATTAAGATCAATGGGACAGAAAGCTGACAGCAGTCGGATCCAAATTAAGTTGACAGTCGATAACGATCACAAAGTACATCCAGCTTTATCGGTGACAATTATCCAGCGCATCAGTCAGGAATTAAAGCTATCCCATCTGTACAACCGGGATAGAGAAGCCGCCTTTCACCTTTGATGCCCTATAAATACTAAGTGCATTCTTCAAAGAAGAGGTTAAGCAGTCGATTACTTCATCATTTTACAAGTTCGCGTCTCAGTCCATAGTCTTCTTTCATTTTAAGGTGGACACGAGGAAGAAAGGTGTCGATAGATCGTTCCGGCAAGCTTGGGAAAGCACCGAAAGCTCCAAGACAGAGAGAGGGTCGTCGCCTGCGGAAGCGGGAATATTTGTAGATCAGAATGGAGATTCAGTGTAAAAAGCCTTGGTCAACAAGGAATTGCTACCAGGCTCTCTACCTTATTTTTCCATTATCATTTGGTACTCAATTCAGTTATAAGAATGGAACGTCTTTCTCTATATCTGTTCACTCTCTATAATTCATGCATGAGTAGCTAAATCAGTTGAATGGGTTGAGAAGCATTTAGCTAGCACAACTAGGGAATGTTCATTCTTTATGATTATCTTGTTTATGTATGCTTCATTCGTCTATTAAAGATACTCGAGAGGGTAGTCTAGGACAGGATCTAGACTGAGGAAGGTCAGGTCAGAATCTAGGTTTGGAAGAACTAGATTAGAACATATAAACGAAAGATAGGCGCTTAGGAATGAGCACTATTTGTTATTAACGCATCGCATGAATCTTAGCAATAAGATATGATTGTATGCGATCACCTTGCTTTCATGCATTTTGCATCAACGCAATAGGATAAGAGTAGAGACTTAGGGATAAGCTCTATCCACATTTTGCATTCAACATGTCTTAGACTTAAGAGCAGCACATTTACATTGGGAAATGACTTGTGTGCATGGTTTTAATATTCGCAAAGTTTGACGCATTCCCGAGTAACGCTAGCTAAAGATCTTCTCAACCCGTTCATCGCATACTCATTGCATCTATCAATGTAACTCTCTTTCTCAAATCCGCCGCCTTTATTTACTTCTTTTTCATCAACGCAACAACACACCCACACTTTATTTATTTACTTGGTTACCACAAAAGTTTTCATAAACATTATCAACGCAACTATTTTCACAAGTCCCTGTGTTCGACCCTGGACTTACTAGGAAACTCAGAGGAATTTACACTTGAATTTCACTGGGGAAACTTGAGTGCACAACTCAATCCATCAACGCATATCATCTATATTTTCATTCATGAAGATAATGCATCAAGTTTTTGCGCCGTTGCCAGGGACTTCGACAAAATAGTTGTTAACGGTAATTTTTGTGATTTCTTTGCAGAACTCTCAATCTCTGGCGAACTACGACCCGGAGATTGAGAGAACATTTCGAAGGATACTACGAGACCGCCAACAGCAACCACAATCCGATAAAGAAGAGATGGCGGAGCAACCTAAGAGGAGAAGCACCAAATGATAATAATGTCATGGCGAATCCGATTCTGTTGGCAAACGATTGTAATAGGCCCATTAGGGACTATCATCGCCAAACCTCTATGATTTCTCTCTAGGAATCATGAGGCCTGCCCTCGACGAAAGTAGATTCAATATGAAATCGGTGATGCTGCAGATAATCCAGACTGTTGGTCAATTCGGAGGAAGGCGTGGCAAGGATCCGCATGCCCACCTTCGAAGTTTTATTGAAATCTACAATACTTTTGTGTTCTCGAACATCTCTGCTGAAGAAGTTCGACTAACGTTGTGTCCCATTTTCTCTCTGTGATCAGGCTAAGAAACGAGGCTTATTCGCTCGAAACTAGGAAAGATTACTTCTTGGGAGCAGGTAGTGGAGAAATTCATGAAAAAGTATTTTCACCTACCGAGAATGCAAGACGGAGAAAGCTTATTACTAATTTTGAACAAGACATGGACAAATTGCTCAGCGATGCTTGGGTTGAGGTTTAAAAGAGTGTGGTCCGAGATTGTCTACATAATGGGCTACTAGACTGCCTTCAAATGGAAATTTTCTATCACAGTTTGAACCCTGCTTCGCAGACTGCTGCCAATGCGGCAGCCGCTAGAGGTCTGCTTGACAAAACTTACGAGGAGGCAAAGAATAATTCTGCGAGGACCACATCTCCAAGAACCATGAAGACTGGAGGGAGAGTGACCAGAGATTGAGACTCAAAGATTCCGATGCAAATAATGGTGCCATTGTTTCATAACAAAACCAAATGACCGCAATGATGAATTTGATTCAAGGAATGGCGATCAGTAGCCCAACACCGCAAGGTGGCAAATCAATGCAATAAGTCAAAACACCATAAAGTGTGCGACTTGCGGTGATGGGCATGCGATGGAGGATTGCCCACAAAATCCACAATCTGTATATTTTGTAAGGAATAATCCTTTTTCAAACACTTACAACCCTAGGTGGAGAAACCACCCCAATCTTGCTTGGAAGAATCAACAACAAAATTTTCAATCGGTGGCGCAAAAAGAAGGGCCACCAGGATTATTTCAACACAACAACGGTCAACAGAGCAATCAAGCAAGTAGCTCACAACAACCAATGCAATCTTTTTCCCTAGAGAGCCTATTGAAGCAATATATAGTGAAAAACGAGACAGTGCTTCAGAGTCAGGCTACGTTCATCTGCAACCTGGAATTGCAAATGGGCCAGATTACGAGTGAGCTAAAAAGTAGACCACAAGAGACGTTGCCAAGTTCAATCGAGATTCCATGCAACCCAGGGGGATCAGGTAAGGAGCAAGGTCAGGTTGTGACGTTGCGTAGTGGAAAGACTGTGGAGGGCGAAAAGAAGGATCATAGTAGAACAACTTCCATCATAACTGAGCCCGAGATTGTGGTAACCCAAGAAGAATAAAGAAAGAATGAAGCAGTGGAACCTGAGGTTGTGTCGACCTCAAAGCCAAATGAAACAGGAACCATGAAAGTCTAGTTACCACCTTTCCCTCAGAGGTTAAGAAAGAAGAAATACGAAGAGGTACAGTACCAACACTTTTTATCTATATTAAAGCAATTACATGTTAACATTCCTTTCAGTTAAACGATTGAGGAAATGTCTGCCTATGCCAAGTTTCTGAAGGACATGGTAACTAAGAAAAGAGGAGCTGAAAAATTTGCCACGGTGGCATTAACGCAAAGTTCTAAATCTATTATCCCACCGAAGATGAGCGACCCTAGGAGCTTCACTATTCCTTGCTCCATAGAAGGACTCTATATTGGGCAAGCCCTGTGTGACTTGGGGGCCAACATAAATTTGATGTCACTATTAATATTTCGACAATTAAATGTGGGGCAACTTGTGCCCACCTCCGTGACTCTCCAATTAGCAGATAGATCTCTGGTTCATCTAGAAGGTAAGGTGAAGGATGTACTGATCACGATTGATAAGTTTATTTTGCTAGCTGACTTCATCATCCTAGACTATGAGACAGACAAAGATGTTCCCATCAACGGGTCGTGCTCAAATTGATGTGTACAAGGGAGAAATCACTTTAAGCATAAATAGACAGAAGCTCAAGTTTAATATAATTCATGCCATGAAATTTCCTGATGAGGAAGACCTGCAAGATTCTGATGATGACCTGAATTTGATTGAAGAAGAAAAGTCTGATGAAGAGTGTGAAGAAAATGATGCCAACGCATCCTAGCTACCTGCAATGCGATCGTAGCAAAAACAAACAAAGAAGAAGGATCGATCGCAACGCATGAAGAAGAGCCAAAAGAAGAAAGAAAAATAACACAACCTTCTCTCGTGGAACCACCAACCCTTGAACTAAAAACCTTACCAACACATTTAAAGTATGCATTTCTGGGGTAGGATGAGAAGCTGCCAGTGATTATTTCCTCTGCGCTCAATGCAAATCAAGAGAATGCATTGATGAGCATTCTTAAGAGACATGTGCTAGCAATTGGCTGGACACTCGCTGACATCAGAGGAATTAGCCCTACGTACTGTATGCACCACATTCGTTTTGAGGACGACCACAAAGCAACTATTGAAAATCAACGTAGACTTTACCCTACAATGAAGGAGGTCGTCAAAAAGGAGATTATCAAGTGGCTGGATGCGGGCATTATCTATCCCATTGCAGATAGCACAAGGGTCAGCCCCGTGCAATGTGTGCCGAATAAGGGAGGAATGACGGTAGTCCCCAATGAGAACAATGAATTAATACCACAAAGAACCATCACTGGATGGTGCATCTGCATGGACTACCACAAATTGAATACGACCACAAAGAAAGATCACTTTCCTTTGCCATTCATTGATCAAATGCTAGACAAACTAGTAGGGAATGACTTTTATTGCTTTTTGGATGGATATGTCGGGTACAATCAAATTATGATAGCTCTTGAAGACCAAGACAAGACCATATTCACCTGCCCATATGGGACATTCACTTTTCACCGCATGCTGTTTGGCCTCTGCAATGCGGCAAACACGTTCCAAAGGTGCATGATGGCGATCTTTTTAAGATTATCTCGAGGACTCAGTGGAAATATTTATGGATGACTTCTCCGTTTATGGGAATACTTATGATGTTTGCTTGGCCAATTTGGAGAAAATTCTGAAAAGATGTGAAGAGACGAACTTGGTGCTCAACTGGGAAAAATGTCACTTCATGGTGAAAGAGGGTATAGTGTTGGGACACAAAGTCTCCCGAGAAGGGTTGGAGCGTGGACAACAAAGCAAAGTCGACACCCCAAATCAATTGAAAAGCTTCCACCTTCAACCAGCGTGAAGGTTGTGCGAAGCTTCTTGGGGCATGCTGGATTCTATAGATGATTCGTTAAAGACTTTTCTAAGATTACACGACCACTGAGTGCATTGTTAGAGGCGGACAGAAAGTTTGAATTTGACAACAATTGCCTCAACGCATTCCAAGTTTTAAAAAATGCGCTGATTACTATGCCCGTCTTGATTGCGTCGAATTGGACATTGCCATTCGAGATCATGTGCGACGCAAGCGGGTATGCGATGGGAGCCACATTAGCGTAAAAGAAGAAAACCATTTTGCACCCCATCGCATATGTAAGTAAAACTCTGAACTCTACTCAAGTCAATTATACCACCACTGAAAAAGAACACCCGACTGTGATTTTTGCGTTGGAAAAATTCCGGACATATCTATTGGGAACCAAGGTACTCATTCACACTGATCACTCGGAAATCAAATATTTGATGACAAAAAAGGACGCAGAGCCGAGATTGATCAGATGGGTTCTCCTCCTTCAAGAATTTGATATCGAAATAATTGATCGGAAGGGGACAGAGAATCAAGTCACGGATCACTTGTCCAGACTAGAAAATCCTGAGGTTGACCACAATAATCTGAAGTGAGTGTCGCGTTTCCGAACGAGCAGCTGTTCCACATAGAAGAATTGCCCTGATATGCGGACATCGTTAATTATTTGGTTTGTGAACAATTTCCTGAAGATTACACATACCATCAACAGAAGAAGATCAAGCATGAATGCAAGCATTATTATTGGGATGAGCCGAATCTGTATAAAAGAGGTACAGACCAAATCATTCGATTATGCATACTAAACGCTATTCAACAATGCATATTGTCACGGTGCACGATTCGCCATATGGAGGGCACTTTGGAGGACAACGTACTGCAGCCAAAGTTTTGCAATGTGGATTCTTTTGGCCTTCATTATTCAAGGATGCTGCTGACTACGCAATGAAATGTGATTAGTGTCAACGCATCGGTAGCATTTCATGGAAGAACGCAATGCCAATGAACACTATCTTGGAGCTGAAATTATTTGACGTCTGAGGGATTGATTTCATGGGACCATTCCCTCCTTCACATGGAAAGCATTATATCTTATTGGTTGTCGATTACGTTTCCATGTGGGTAGAGGCAATTGCATGCGCTGCAAGTGACGCGGCGGTAGTCTCCTAGTTTCTCAAGAAAAATATTTTCACTTGTTTTGGCACTCCCCATGCCATCATAAGTGATGAAGGATCACACTTTGTTAACCACAATATAAGGAGCTGCTGCACAAGTACAATATCCTCCATAAGGTGGTCACCGCATACCACCCGCAAACAAATGGCCAGGCTGAAGTGTCCAATCGTGAAATTAAATTGATACTTGAGAAGGTAGTAAAACCTTCATGGAAGGATTGGGCAATGAAGTTTGATGATGCGTTGTGGGCATATCGAACGCACCAAGTGCTGGCATGATAAACGCAGGAGAAGCACGAAAACTGCAGTTGGTATTTGACAAGGTGTGTCATCTGCCTTTGGAGTTGGAGTATAAAGCATTATGGGCGGTCAAGAAACTGAATTTCGATTTAAAGAAAGCAGGAGAAGCGCGAAAACTGCAGTTGGTTGAGCTAGAAGAATGGAGGATCAACGCATATGAGAATGCGAAGATTTATAAAGAGCGTACCAAGCGCTGGCATGATAAATGCATATGCGCTAGAAACCTCCAAATCAGGCAGAAGGTCTTACTCTTCAATTCAAGATTGCGGCTCTTCCCAGGAAAATTAAAATCACGTTGGTTCGGTCCCTTCATCATTAAAGAAGTATTTCCACATGGTGTAGTGGAACTAATCACCAAGGATGGCAGTCGAACATTTAAAGTTAATGGACAATGGATCAAAACATATTGCGGAGGAGATTTTCAGCCAGAAACAGCCTCCGCAAAGTTGAAAAACCCAGACTATCCCTTACTCAACTCTTGAACATTTAACTCTATTAATTGTTTATTTCCATAAACCTTCATAGCTTTGTTTTTTTGTTAATATAGCTCATAGATTCCACGACATTGAAGATAGGTGTGGGGTTTGTGCCCTAAGAGTCTGCATATCTCCTGTAGTATGTATAAAAATATAACTATTGTGGTAAGAAGTGGGCTATGGGTGTGAATCTATAGGAGGGGATGTATTAAAAATATATATCGATAAATTACTTTACTTACTTTATCTTTTTACATCATATTTAGATTTATTTTTATCTTGTACCACAAGAACCAATAATAATACTTAAATAGTTTCTATTTTCTCAAGTGTATTTGTTCTTTATGTACTATACTTATATACTTATGTATGTTAGTTGGAATAGAGGATCAATGTCTTAAAGTGCAGATGAAAAATGGTCTGTGAATGTATTGAGATTCTAATCAAGAAGGGAAAACCTTATTTCCTGTTATCTGCTTTATTAAAGAACGTACTATAGTGCACCAACATTCTCTGGTGGAAATTTTATGTTTGGTGGACAAGTGTTTGTTATTATATTGTAATTTTATTGTGTATGTCCTGATTTACTTGTGTGATTCATATTCGTGTAGGGAGGAGAGGTGGCGAGCGAGGAGATGATTATACACAACAGAGAGCTCTCGATATAATTTATTCCGTTGAACCTCGTAAGTGTGTTTATTATTTAACAATATGTTTGATTTCATTATTGATTTCGTTTCTATGGACTGGAGGACTGTTCACTTTCCTATAGTAGTATTAACTATATATAGGTAGGACAATGACTCTAATCTCGTGTATGTGAGTATTACTCCTGCATTGACAGTAATGTTTCTTGATTGTGCATGGGGTTGCGAGTGGCACAGAGGGATAAATACTTGACCTCAAATAACTCCTACTTCACTTCTGGAGATTCGTTTTGATTTGGGAGTGAAAACCCAGCTTCACAGTATGGAGTGTCACTTCCCGGAATGTAGTGTGGTTATATGTATTGATAAGATTGCTACTCTTAAGCAGCTTTGCATCCCCCACAGTCTTTGAAAGAGTTTGCGCCTATCTAACCTCTTATGGCCGAGATGTGTTCACACATAGTTAGATCTTATGTTTATTTGTATTGTTGTTTGAGAGTGGTACTGGGAGATTGTTTATTTATAAGAGTGTAGATGTTAATCTTTAACTCAGAGCAAACATGTTTTATTTTAACTTGGCAGTTTGTACTTACGAGAAATCTGGGAAAGGGCCATCGTAGTGGATGGAGAAAGTATGGATATATAATCCATGGACATATAAATATAATCATATGGTAACGAAGCGTATACACATTGTCATCTCCTCGCGCACACCACACCTTCCCACTCCTCGCCGCACTCACGCCCCCACACACGACCACCTCTTCCTGTTTTACGTGTAGTGATGATCTGGGTAGTTAATGTGGTTATCTGGTTGGTAGTGTGTGGCTAGAACAGATTTAGTCAGCTATTCAGACATAGGTGACTGTTGTATCTTTATATGTAATGAAAATATAGGATGCCGTATTCAATATCATTTTGAATGGATATGCAATTGTTGCACTCAAGGTTTCCCCAGCATAAATTCAATGTGTAATTCCTCTGATTTTTTACTAGGGTAAGATTCCAGGAGTCTCCGAATTACACGAAGTGATTGAAATATGTTGAATTGATAAATGTTTAATGAAACTTTTGTGGGAATAACAAAAGTAAAAATTTAAATAAAGTGTGGTAAAAGGGGAAGACATGGGGAGGGCGCGAGGAAAAACAGCAGTTTTTATCGTGTTGTTCGTTGGGCTGTTGATGAAAAAAAGTAAATAGAAAGGTAGCGAATTGTTGAGAAAGAGAGCTTGCGTGATAGATGCAATGAGTTACGAATGAATGGGTTGAGGAAGTATTTTTAGCTAGCGTACTGGCGGGAATGCGTCAAAACTTATAGCCGATCATTGTTACAACCAATAGCCCAGCAAGGTGGCATATTCCCACAATAGTAAATGGTTTCTCCTAAGTCTGGAGGGACGATGTTGTTGAGTGCAAAATGTCATACGAAGCTTAATCCACTAATGCTTCGTACCCTCAAGTATTCAATTGTCAAATAAAAGAACACAATGATTCTGAGGGGGTATGATAATGCAAATTCATAGAAAGAAAGGTGACCGGGCATGATACATCATATTCTATAATTGGACTAAGATGCATGCGAACTGCAATATACGGGGACAAATAAGTGCTATCATTCCTAAGCGGACCACATCTTCTCGTTTACTATTGTTTATCTAATCCTCGGTTCTTTCTAAATCTCTAGATTACTGACCTGACTTCTCCAGATTACTATTTCTGTCCTAGACTACTCTCACTGACGTGTTATCTTCTTAATAGAATTGAAAATGAAGCTTATATCCCATTAAATAATTGTATAATCTAAAAGACTGAAACCCTATTTTCCCTCTCCATGTCCGTGACTAGCCTGTAAATGCATCCTTTCAAGACCTACAAGATTAGATAATATCTTAAGTCTTTTTGTTATTGTATGTTGATAACGACGCAGGAAGGACAAATATATTATTAATATCGGTTTTCCCCCACTTCATTTGCTTGGGGGGGTGAATTTTACGAGAGAGTGCATGTGATCAGATACTGAGAGTATAGAACGGTTTCACATTCTATATAAACTGGTTGAGTAGGCCAGAAGGAGTAAATTAAATAAAAGTAGATTAAGCCTGTAGCAATTTCCTTGGCTATGACCAAGGGCGGTAACACTGAGATCGCTCTGTTTTTATCTACAAAAAAGAAATAAAAACAGAAAGTAAAGAACAGGAAGAAAGAAAAAAAGACGAGGAAAAAGAAAGAAAAGGAGAAAAATAAAAAAAAAAAATAATGATATCCGCGCGCTTTCGGGCAGGCAGTGCCGGCTGCGTACTTAATCTTGAGCTATATCACGGGGCTTTACACAAGCAATTAGTCACAGGAACAGATCTATCGGCATACTCTTTTCACATTAAGTCGCTTAAAAATGAAAAGAAGCTTATGGATAAAAAGACACCGAACTTTGTAAATGATGGAAGTAAATCGACAATGGCATTAACCCCTATCTCTTGAATATGCACTTGTGTAATTATAGGGCATCAAAAGTGTGAAATGGTGAGAACTTCTTCCCATCGAGATTGTACAGAAAACAATATGTCACACGATAAAAAGACTGGATGTACTTTTTGTAGGACCATTATCAGTTGTCAAACTTAATTTGGATCCAAATAGTCGTCAGACTATTCTGTCAATCGATTTTTTATCGTCCTTTCAACCCGGATGACGCCCACTAAAGGATGTTGCAACTGACACAATGTTAGCAGGTGAATTCTTTCTTGGCGAAATAGTTTGCTTGAGTCACAATCAACAACCAAAAAGTTTTACGGTGAAGTTTTACAGCTCGTGAACCAAAAGTATTCCATATGATGCAATCTTTGCATTGCTTGTTTATCTGCTTTTCTGCAACAAATGTGTAAAGGTTCATATACGTTTTCTAAGTCATTGCATGTTCTCGTAGCCGCTCATAATATGCATTTATTGCATGTTATGCTTTTAATGGATGCAATTCCTCACACCATATTTTCTTATCAATCGCAATCCAACTTTTAAGAACTTTAGTACACTGATATATATGATTCTATTATCTGCCCGTATCTACCCCGGAAATTTTGTAAACATGCTTGTGCGGCTCAAGCTACACCGTTATTACGATCTCCCTTTAGAAGTTAACTACAAGTACTTTCATTTCCCTACAATTCATCTCAAGGAATTAACTATTAGTTCAATCTATTATGCCAGGAATTCCTTAAGGTCTTATTTCAAGTCTTCTTTTCTCCTCTTGAATGAAAATTTTCCTACGGATAATGCAATTTCAAGCTTAACATTTCAAAAGGACTTAGTGTAAAAAATGTTATTGGTGTTAATATCGCATGATTTATTTTCAACTATAGTATAAATTTCTCATCATGCAGGTGTTCAAATAGCATTTTTTCCTTTCTGTCATCACAAATAAGTTTCTTCATCTGACTTAATTTTTATTATTTCCTGATATTCGCGTGCTAGATCGCGAGTGTCTTGCACTATCGTGTTTGGCTTGCCCCCAATGTGTCTATGCGAACATCTTCCAACTTACGTGAGTGCAATGAGCACTCTTCCTTGTGAGAGAGTAACTACATATAACCCAATAGAAATTATAGTATAGTTGGATTTTGTTGTTATTTTCTATTGATTTATGCATATAGATCTTGGATGAAGCTGGAATGGACGTTATATTGGCTTTGCTCCCCTCACGTAGTACAGACGGTACACCAAAGTACGGTTATAAGTTCGACACTTTCACACTAACTCTTATCAACATGGTTCCCTATTAGAGTTTAACACTTATCGGAGTTGTTATACATTAATATTTTTTATTATAATGCACTAAGGATCGAAAATACATGTCTAATTTACCATATAAATACCTATATACTTTACTAACTCATATAAACACATATATTTTAATAATCTTATCGCGGCAATAGTCTCTCCATCTGCCAAGATATATTAAATATATGTTGTTCACAGTTGGTACAACTCTTGAATAGACGTTGTAAATTCAGAGAGTTTTGAAAGAGAAGAGATAAGCAAAACTTTTTTCATAAGAATTATTCAATGAAGGTGACTTCTTTAAGATGAAGTTGACACTAGGTTATATGACAGACAACGAGAATAGAAAGCACTACCTTTTTTAGATTCATTTGAAATCTCATACTTGTGGAAGAGTTAACAAACATTGCGGTAACTACTAAATTTAATCTACTCAGCAAATGATGCAGTAATCAGGGAGGATGGCGGCGAATGAAACTTTTGAAAAATATACAAATAGCAATGTGATATGATGCAAAATTTGAAATAAAGATAAAGGGAAGAGTACACCCCCAAATATTGTGCTGTCACTCACGCATTGATGTATATGATGCATCACCATCTCTGCGATTGGATCTCTAGCTTTTATGGATTGCTGGTGTATGGATTATCAAAATTCAGGTATTGCTTCTTCATAATGTAAGCTAATCTCGCAATCTTTGTGCTTATCCGTTGTTATAATAGAAACTAAAAAAAGAGGTAAATTGAATTTCAAAAACAAATACAACAACAAGCTTTTTTTTATGTTTTTTTAGAGAGAAAAAATTAAATAGGGTAAAATACAAATAGTGTAACGTGAC
>NW_024065237.1:0-1016 GCF_009727055.1 Benincasa hispida
TTTTTTTTTTTTCTTTTTTGTGGCCCAAAAAAACATGCCCACGGGGACTTGCTTTCGATTCCCAATAAAGTTTAAATCAGTTCACACGAACACTTTTTTAAAAAAAAAAATTAAAATATTGGGTATACGAACAAAAGTTTCGTAATAGATTAGATAAGAAGAAGAAAATCGAGAGTATAAAAATTAAGAAACTCATTTCTTATATGATATATTTTATGTAGATATTATAATATAGGACAGCTGTAAATATAAACATTAGACCCAAAGTATTAACAGATATAACATAATGTAAAAAAATTGCAAATATACCCAAATTTAAATAGTCTATCAGTGATAAATCATATTATTGGTAGGAGTCTATTAGTGATAGACTATATCACTGGTAAGAATTTATCAACAATAGAAGTCTATTGTTGATAGACTTGGGAGTCTATCAACGGTAGAAGTCTATCACTGATAGACTTATCTATATTTAATTTTTTTTAAGTGATGTTATACACTTGGTTATTATTCCTAAAAATGTTGCCAATTGCAATTACCCTTATAATATCATTGTAGTGTTATATATTTAGAGGGTCGTCATCCTTAACAATGTGATTTATGGTTGAAATCTATTGAAAAAGTTGTAAATTTCAAAAAATATAGTTGTAGTGTGATTTATGGTTGAAATCTATTGAAAAGGCAATGTGCTATCCTGACGAGGAGTTTGACCTACATAAGAGTTAGAATGATAGATAAATATTTGACAATTGAGAGACTTGATTGTACATTGTCTAGATGCAAAGAAGTTTACGACATATAGTGGTAAAAACAAAAACAAAGTCATGTGATTTTATTCCAAAGTGAACATGAGATGAATCATTGTCCCTAAATTTCATGTTAGTTTCAATTCAATATTTAATCACTTGTTTGATTTTATTGTCTTGAATGTTTTAATTTAGTCTTTATGATGTAATCACATTTCTCAAAATGATCTTTTTTTATTTACTTAGAAGTAATGAGTAAAGTTAGTGTTT
>NW_024065238.1:0-2072 GCF_009727055.1 Benincasa hispida
ATAAATAAAATATTTTTATAATTTATTTTTCAAAAATATGAATTATTCGAACAAAAATCCATTTTAATTTGAAACATGGAAACTTTATTAATTTTATAAAAATAATTTTCTAAATAAAATTAATAAATAATTAATTAATTAATTCTAATTAATTTAATATCAAATATTAAATTAATTTTTACACAAATTCTACCTTCAGGAATAAATAATAATAATAACTCCCCAATTCCGTTTAAATTTCGTAGATTAACAATGTGTAATTATATCTCATATAATTACATAATTCTAAAACTAATTCTATCTTTGAATTGTTTCAAATAACTTATCACGCTACACTCTAAAGCTAATCCATTACGACCTAGTAGAGGGACCTCGTGGACCTACAGATCAAGGCTCCAAAAGATTTATGGATTAATTAGCTAAATACTCAATTACACCGAATTAACTCCCATTGTTAACTTCCACTAAAAGCCCATAATTGCACTCCCTCACTGTAGATATATATTATGTCCACTTAATAATAAACCATGATAAGTAAGTTAACCTTCACAAGTGTTTGTATAACAGTCGGGTCAAATATCTATATTTTACCCCGAGATACCTCTTGTTTCTTATGTCCCACTGATCCTTCTAATGAACATTGGTTTGTAATTCCGATCTAACAAAACTGAGTTCTCTCGAGCCAATGAGAGTGGGGCCCCTTGTTCAAGACCCAAAGTCAGCACTTAAGAGACAACCTCTCTACTATCCCTAAAAGCGGGGTAGAAGTGAATTCCATCTTCCACTCTATGTCCCCAACTATCTACCCGGTCTTATCCCTGAAATGGAGGTTTATTGAGTCGGCGCTGTTTAGTCAACCCTCACTTATGAAAATCTAAGGATAATTCCAAATAAAACAGGAGTTCATAGTTAGTTTCAGGATTAAGGTCAAGTTACCTAGGTCATTGCTTTGAAATAGTTAGTCTTAAACGGTAAACAACGTTATAAAGTAAGAGTGACTGATTTCGTGGTCCGATCTTGTACAAATTCCATTACACTGGATGCCCTCACTCCTCATGTCCTAACATGTACGAATTAAGATCACATCATCTGTAGCACTTTACATCTTCTTGTAACAACTACATAGTGGGCCGCATCCAATAGTGTTACCAGAATAAGGCACTCAACCTCATTCATATACTATAGATCATTTTGACTATTTACTCGAA
This sequence comes from Benincasa hispida, assembly GCF_009727055.1. Lineage (NCBI taxonomy): Eukaryota > Viridiplantae > Streptophyta > Magnoliopsida > Cucurbitales > Cucurbitaceae > Benincasa > Benincasa hispida. The sequence goes on from NW_024065238.1 coordinate 1,209, forward strand.
CCTGATCCACTTTTATATCTTCACATAAAGTTCAAGTACTCATGTAATAGTCATGGGTCTTTTAGTTTATTGAGTTTTATTTCTAAAATGAAATAAGCAATACATATTTTCAATAACATCTTATTGAATTTTCAGAATAAGTTTTATTGTTTACAAACCACGAGTTTTAGAAAATAAAATCCAACAATTGAAGTGTTTAGAAATCGCTTAAAATAACTTTTGAAACACTTTCAAATAGTAATTTAAACAATTTTTATCAAAAGAGTATAAATAAAAATTATTTTCTTGAAAAATGACAAAATTTAAGGTTCTAATTTTTTTAGATAACTAGTTTTTGAAGTCCATGTCTGTTGAGTAAAACATTGATGTTCTTGTCGGAAATTTGGCAAAATATTAGAAGTGTAGTTGTCTCACATTAGAAAGATTTAAGAAAGGCATGACCTTGTCCTACATTGAAAAGGTTTAGGAAAGCCATGGGCTTGTCCTACATAAAAAACATTTAGGAAAGTCATGTGCTCCAAGCCTATAAAAGGAGTCCATGTTTTTGGTTTCAGTCGTCCCAGTTAGAAACACTTTAAGGTTAGTGTGCTAATTTTAATTAAATTCATTTCGTGTTCTTTAGTTTAAGTATGGAAAAAAAGGTGTGAGTTGTCAAAAACTTCGAGAGAATGCTATAGTAATTGGGATCTGGAGAGATAATATTTTGTGTGATTGTAACAATTTTAAATATAGTGGATTTCTTTTTGATAGGGTATGGGTTTTTTTTTTTTTTTTCGAGTTGGGAATTTTTTTTATCTAAATTCTTTTGTTTCCAATTTTATTGTTTTTTTTTTTTTTTAAATTCTCTGTTATTTTGTACTTATT
>NW_024065239.1:0-1072 GCF_009727055.1 Benincasa hispida
CAGATCTTATACAAACTCTTTGTATAGGACACCCCCGCTCCACGTCTCCACATGAATGATCAGGATCTACCATCTGTAGTAATTTACAACTTGCAAACCTCTACAAAGCGGGTCGTATCTGTAGTGTCACCAGGATCAGGTATCTTACCTTAATCCTTATACTACAGATCTATTTAGGTTATCACTTAAGGCATAATCCACTTGTATATCACATATACATGCTTAAGTTCACATAAGATAACCAAGGAGCTTTGTTTCTTGGATATGAGTAAATGCCAAAATTAAATAACACTTATTTTATTCATTGAACAATGTGCATCTTTACAAAACAACGAGACTCCAGGAGAATTAGGACACCAATCCCAACACAAATATACTTAGATCTTTAATGCTTGATATTAAAATTCAAACCATGGATTGGGAACCACAAATTGAATCTTATTGTAGGAATATTTCGGATACATTATAAACTAATGCATACAAATTTATCCCCTAAAGCTCTTAAGACTTCTCCCAAAGACCAAACCCTCCTAATGGAAGCCAATATGGAATACTCAAATACTTTTACTCTAAAAATGTTATATTGGAGTCAAATTACTCATAATCCTAGATGAACTTAGAAGACGCTTTTAAACCTTCAATTGAAGATCCAAAATTAACCTGTATTATTGAAAACGAAGACGGAAGTGTAGAAATACAGTTTCAATCTTCAAGATATGAACCTCCTCAACCAAATACTTCTATAAATCTTCAAGGAGTACGGTTTGATAATACAATATCACAATCTTTTTATACAAAAGATAAGGAACCAACCTTATCCCCAACTCATTCTGATATGCAAAATATTAACCGGTTAAATGTTATTTCCAAATCCTTTCCAATTAACAAAATAGAATTAGATAAAGAGTTTTGGTCTGACAAAAATAAACTCTTAAAGAATAAATTTTTTGAATCCTTTACCAAAATTGAACAAAGTGAGATTCGTGATGAATATTACGAAACAATGGAAAAACTTTAATTAAATATATATTTCTTCCATTGGATGAAATATAGAACCTATTATCAAAACCTC
>NW_024065240.1:0-1394 GCF_009727055.1 Benincasa hispida
AGATAAAGACATGTTTTCTAAGTTTTATTAAAGAAAGTTATTTTATGACTAGTTTTACTTAAAACTCGATACCAAAGGACATTTGAGAAGGTATCCGAGTAGCTCGATACTGAAGGACACAGTTGAAAAGGTATCTGAGCAAAAGTACCCAAGTGTGGGGTAATTCTTCTGAAAAAAATCAGTTTTCTGGTCACTTACTGGGCTTTATAGCTCATACTTTCTAAATTTTTTTCCTTTTCCAAGGTAGCGAAAGGTGAGGAGTTCTAGGTGCTACTAAGGTCAAGGTCTGCCACATGCCACAGTTACACTTCCAAAGGGTTTTACGGTTATTGTTGTAAACTTTGTTGTTAAGTTTTTGAGTTGTATAAATGTTACATTGTTGTAATATAAGATGGGCCTACTTAATTAGTTGGTTGTTAAATTTATACATTGGTATCAGAGTTATTTCCGCAAGAGTTATTAGGCAGTAAATGTCAACAAAAGGGTTGATAATTGTTGTCAGTCGCATCCCTCTCCCAGGCTCGGAGGGTGGTTTGGGGTGGGGTGTGACACTTGTTCAGCGCTCATATGCTTTCCAACATTTCGAGGAGCATTAGGAGGTTGAATGGGAGGACACTCCTCCATCAGGACAAAATACAGGTCATCGATGATTAAAATAATGTTGATCGTAGTTTTCCAGCTAGTGTAGTTCTGGCCAATTAATTTATTGGCGGTAAGTAAACTCAGTGTAATGGTAGCCATTTTAAATTGCTAAAAAAGAACAAACTTAATTTAGTCTACTTGCATTAAACCACTTTTAGAAAACCAATCAAGTTTTAGCAAAATAGTCTAGTGTACCCTAAGTGACATCTATTTTGCAATGAAGCTTCAGTGAACCAGGATAAAAGTCACCATAGGGTGATCAAGTGCCCTTTCACTAAAATGAGACATTCTCAAATATTAGACAGGGACAACTCCTTGTAACTGTAACTAATAGTCACTATTGTTCGATCCATAATTTGTTAATATCCTTAACAATTCTGTGTAAGTGTGACTCAGTATTTTAGGTTCTAGAGTCCCACCCAAATAAGCCAACTTTAGGGAAAATCCGATTGGAACAAGAGACTAAAAAAACCTTATCCATTTCTAGAGATCAAATACAGTGTCAAGCAATACTATCATTTTTTAGGGGGACACCCACGATGCCACAAGGCGATGCATGAAACTTTATCCAACCTAATAAGAGAGATCGAGGGATGTGTTATCACACGTCCCCCTCCCACTTACTATAAACACTCTCTCCATTCACCTTGGTATTGACCTACCCAAATGACACTCATACCCATGGTGCTTTGAAGCTGAGAGTATATCTTCATGATGTGAACTTTAGAAGAAACATGTAAAGGTAAATGAAG